>NC_090063.1:15202696-15502696 GCF_038355195.1 Osmerus mordax | reverse complement strand
TTCCTTCCTTTCATCTTGAGAGAGATGAGGGGAGCCAGTGGCTAGTGTGTGTGTGTGTCTGTGTGTGTGTGTGTGGCAGGAGGGGTACTACTGACATTCTCATTGGTTCATTGGCCCCTCTCTTTCCGCCTGCCAGGCACAGATGGTATTCTTTATTAGTGTGTCTGCCAGGATCATTCTGCTCTGATGAGGACAGCCTGAACAGGCAGGCCATGACATCCTCTGGGAGGAGAGACAACCGGCTGATCTGGAAGATTCCAGGGCAGCAGTGAAACAGGGACAGGGGTAAGAGAGGACCAAACTTTATTTTCAAGCCTGCAAAGGAGTTCACAGACGACAGTCAGAACTGGCGAGCGAGCATGACTACATTTAAATTTGTATTCCTATTCATTTAGCAGACGCTTTTATCTGAAGCGACATACGAAAAGCGTATTAATGCGTACGTAAAGTGCAGCCAGGTTCAGGGATCTGATGAGAATGTGTCTGTCAGTATTTTGGTGGTCAATGAGTCAGAGAACGGTTTGTATTTACCAGGTGCAGTGCAAAGTAAACACATCTCAACTACATGGCATTGTGAACCATTGATATTGGATGGCAGTTCAAGGAGTCACGGGTTCAAATCCCACCTGTATGTAGCTTTGGCATTTAGCAGATGCATAAAAGTGTCTGCTGAATGAATACATTCTTAGTAGAGCGACAGAGCAACAATGACATCTCAATGCCATTACTGTGAAAGCACAAGTCACTTTATTCCTCTGACCGCACAGGCAGTTTTAGTTTTAGTCTATTCCCTCTATATTATATACCCTCTCTAATTGACCCAAATACTTTTTCTTTTTGTTAATCCCTCTTGACAATGGATAATGAATATGATGAATATGAAAATGGTTTCCTCCTGTTATTGAGGTTAGCTTTATCATACACTTTAGGCTACTGGCCAAGGACATGCAGCATTCTTTGACTGCCTATTGTTTTATCACATACATTGCACACTGTACAGTGGTTTCCTATTGATTGACATCCACCCAACCTCTTCATAGTCAAAAATGTAATCCGCATTTCAGTATTTTCACTTGGAAACACTCCTCAAAAGCCTTTTACAAATGCAGTCAGTGTGTTGTTTCTCCTTGTTGTATTTGGCAGACGCAACAATGTTTGCTGTCTGCAGTGTGTCCTAATTGTGCTATTGTTTTTACAGCTGGTTCTTTAGATTAGGAATAATCTCCATCTTGTCTCTTGTTCGTTTTTCTTTCACAGGATAAAACAGTAACGTGATGTTCCCTGTCATTTCAATTCACTAATTTCCAAACAGTATGACCAGGTGAATACAGAATTTAAAATGAGTTTCAGCTTCAAACATTTCAGTTTGAATGATACTCGGCTAAAATACAGTACGTAATGGAATATAATTTCATTTTCGTTGCACTTGTCATTTTAACAAGCAGTCTTTTCTCCACCTTAGGGATGGTGTGCTTGCTATGCGATGTTACAGTATAGACAGCAGACAAAAATACATGCAATGTATGAGTTTCGTTCATATTGCAAATGAGTGAATCTGTTTGAGAATGTAAATCGAATCTAAATTTAAACAGCCGTATTTCTTCACATTAGTTGCTTCTCAGAGTTGAAATGTATTGTCAGCCTCTTCCTTCTGTCTCTGGTTAATTGCAATATCAAAGGCTTTCGGTTTTAGAAAGTCATTATTTTCTAATGAAACACTGCACATGGGAGGGAAATGTGAGACACAAATTGAGGGAATTGAACCACTATGCATCCCAATGGAGTCAATAAACTGAGTTACTGAAGCTTTCATCCAGCCCAGTCCTGCTTCTCCAAATACCTTGAGCAAACACAGGCCCTATCATTATGCTGATACAGGGAAGGACTTATCTATGGAACAGACCAGAGACAGCCATGGTAGTTTCAGTTGTCTATGAAACCAAAGGCAACTCACCCTCAGACTAAAGCAGATTTTTATTCTCCCAGAGAAACAATTCCATGTTTATTAGTATGCAAACTTATGGAGCTTTCATCAACTAAACGTGTGGGATTTTCTGAAATGATTTCACTGTCACACAAGCTCACGGGGATCAAAGTGCTTTTCCACTTTTGCCACATACAGTCATTTATGAATTAATTATCTTGTTTTTCTCTGTGTGAAGGCTGGGACAACAAGCTGAGATTGTTGGGAGTACATTTCTCCATCTCCCGTGTTTTATGCTATATAGAAAAAGTGGTTGGCATGGTAACATCATTTGCCAATGGAAACCTTCATTTATATTAAAGAATGGCACTCGGGGGTGCTGTCTGGAGACTATTAAATATTCTTAATGACGGCATATCCAGGTTAAAGCATGCCTGCCTGGATTACATTATGCATGGTGATTGTCCAATTTACTCTTGACAGAAAACATACTATTATATATATTTCAGTTAAAAGTTTGGCTTTTCGGTTTAGAGTTGGTTGACATATTACAGGTTTAAGCAGTGGTGTATTATCCCTTAGGCTGTGGCGGATATGTGCTACAGAATGTCCTCTCAGTTGTGAAAGCGTGTGTGGTTTAAAGACATAATTGAGCAACTGCAAAGGAGTAGATGCTGTGGTCATGAGGGGCTTCTGGATGTCTGAATAGATAGGAAATGAGGTCACATATGTAGAAGGCAGGGATAGAGGGGGTAGGGTTAGGGCACAGGAAGCTGGAGGGCAGATATGGAGGCAGCTGTTTTACCCTCGAGCCTCGACAGTGAAAGTACCCTCTGTGTAACAGCACCTGCAGTGGCCTGAACACAAACCAGACACAAACGCACTACAGACCTTCTACACGCTTACATTCCATTAATTTAGCACAAGCTTTTATCCAAAGCGGCATACAAATGGTACATTTGGAAATTACAGCAGAAAATCACGGATTTGAAGTGCACAATTCTAACAGTGTTTCGGTGGTTAGAATCAAGGAACGTTACACACACACACACACCTGCACAAACTCGCATGCACACACATACACACATACAAACCCACTCATACACACACAGGTACATTGACCCCCTGTGGAGACAGCCCCTGCTGTGTGGTCATTAGCCTTATAACCCTTTTGACTTGAACCATTATAACAGCCACAGGAAAACATCATTAAATAGCACTTCAAACCACATTGATCAGTTTCACTACATCAGCACACTCGACACAGAATGGAGAGAAACATTAGGTGCCTTATAATTAAGGCACATACGTTTAGCTGCTTATCAGTCATTGTATATGGACAAACTGTATGTACAGAAAAAACTCTGAAGATTATGATTGCAGCACGGCCTATGATGTGTTTCAGGAGACTCTCAATGTAGTTTACTTGACACACACACACACACTTAGTCAACTGTAGGACCAGAAAGTAACCTGATCATTTCTTGCAACTCGCCATCATAAAGTTGCCATAAAGCGTTACCATGGAGACCGTGTTTAAAATTGAAACGTTTATGCTATCAGGGCATATTGATGAAATTATCATGTGAAGTTTAGCAGCAGACCTTAGCTCTCATCCATGTGCACGGCTGAACCATAGGCAATATCCAATATCTAAAACAATACATGGTTTGTTATCATACCACTTTTTATTATCATTAATTACTCCTCAGGCTGTTCCATATTTTCTAGAATGTATTTGTCAATTTCTCAAATTTTAAGAATAGCCATTTCTTAATAACGGACTGGGGTTGAAGTCTAGGTTTGAGACACAGAAACCCGGTGAACCGTGTTTCTGAACCAGACCGAAATGACCTATTAGACATAATTGAACTCATTTTATGTGAATTGGCCTCCTCCGCCTTCCAAACCCTCTACCTTTCTCTGTTGTCAACGCTCTGTCTACCCCTTTAAGTTTTTCCGCGAAATGGCAACGTGCAGCCGTTCGTCGTCACGGTGGTTACCGCCTACAGTTTCAAACGATTGGTCGAGCCGTGGGAATATTCAAAACTACTATTGGTTGGGTGCCGGTTTTTACAGTATTGAGAATGCATCCTCTTACTCCGACATCATACTGTAGTTTGGACGGCGGATGCGGATGGGTGGACTGGGACGGAGTATTTCATTGAAGACAATTACAAACGCCATTACCATTTTACGTATGTGCCATGTCGAAGATCTCTTCAAAGTAGCCCTCTGTCTTCATGGATATTTACAGAGATATTAGGCTACTCTCAATCTATTTGGACTTAAGTGGCGGGGTCGTTTTTGCAGAGGAAATACGCCTTGCGATCAGGAGAACAAGCAATCATTCGTGACCAGCCAAAGATAAACAAGCCTTATGATAAGACTCAACACTGTATGTATGAAATATAATTCCATATATTACACAGATGTTAGGTGTATTTGACGTATTGCATGTGTAGGTTACTTATTCAGAGTGTCAATTATGTATCATAATTTGTTGAAAGCTTTTTGCATTGCAGTCAGAGCAGGTGCTTGTATACATTCAAATGGAAGCTAAATATTCGGATAAGTCGTAAGGAGAGGCATTTAATGATTGGCTTCGTAAGTAAAGAAAATCATGTTTTATGTAACGCATTGTTATTATTGGAGTCAATAGGAAAACCCATGTTCCCAATTCCATGTACTCGCTTAAATGCGATCGGAACATGCACCTATATGCGCACTTAGGAGACAGCGTTTCGCCCTCCGTTATTCCCAGGATGGTCGGTTGTTCAGGACTGCATGCGGCAGATTAGAACCTCAGTAGAAACACAGGATTCATATATGAAAAGACAACACGAATTTGTTTTAGACGATCACGTTTTCGGATTGTGGCAGGCCCCCAGGAAACGAAATCTGACTTTGTTTAATAGTGTCCTGATGCTTGACTTCCGTGGCAGCTGGATAGTGCTTGGTTTGAGTCTGCGTTTAATAGAATGTGTATACGCGCTAGAAACGGTCAAGTCTGGCATAAGTTCCATCGCAAGTGTCTGTGTCGCGGGGTGGTGGAGGGTGGTTTGTGACTGCAATATAGCAGGACTTATGTGTCAGAGTCCTAGTGGTTACAGGAAATGCTTTGAAGTATATTATTGGCTCTTCAAAGCTGGCTCTGAAGGCTTAGCTTCCAATTCTATTGTCAAAGCCGGGGGAGGGATCATTGCACCTCATTGCACCGAGGTTGAAGGTTGGTCGCGGCGAAGGGCAATATATATTATGGGGCAAGGTGTGAAATTCTATCCTGCATGCTTTCCTGGCTGTGTCAGATCATTTATTAAATTGAGAGACTGAAAGTCTTCAGTTTCTCATCACGGCGTTAAAAGACAAAGCGGCTGCTAGCCTACACAATGTAGCAGTTTTCTTGTGTTGTTCATTGAGGGGGGAGGGGGGGGGGGGGGGTTGGTTGGTTCAATAAAGACAAATAACGTATTTGGTGATGGATGGTGTTCTGTCATTTATCTGGAACACCGTTGCATTCCAATGTTTTACCGTGGGGCAGCTATACACATCAGTATTGACCCGGTCTCATTCTTGTATCTGCATGGTATCATTTGTTTTTCTTTTCCATAGACCTATTCAAATCATGAAATAAACATTATGGCCTTTGCGTTGCCAGAACATAATTAAACAAAATGAAAAAATGCCGTGACTTACCCTCCCCCTCCCAACTCGGGAAATTGCTTTATTCATACATCTTGGGTTGACTGACATTCAGTTTGACTGGGCCGCTTTCATAATTCTGTCAAGTCTGCAGTTTGAATAACAGAAGCTAAAAATCTTAATTTCAGCTGCCACTCAGTATGTAGTGCTGCATGTTTAATATATGATAGAGCTTAAAGCCAATGTGATTACTCTGGAATTGCTTTTGCTTTGCATTGATATCTGTATTTCTTATGACACATCATCTTTAATCATTTGGAGACACATAACCTTGTTTTGGATTAGGGGAAGATGGAAATGTCTGTAGGAATATTAAAATATGATAGAGGTATTAATACACATTTATGGATAAGTATACAACCTTATATGCTTGGTGGCCACATGCACTCTGGGATATTCCAATAGTAGATGTTGATATTCTCAGCCAGGCAAGGGTTAAACCTTGTACAGTTTTTTTTCCAGGTCTGGCCAGCTTGTTTTAGAGCCTGGTAGAATTACAAACAGAGTCATGTGTGAGAATCCCTGGGGTCTCCCATGGACCTCCTCCCAGCCCATCAGCACTTTATCTCCAGGCTTGCGATGAGAGGGGATTTGTCATCTGCCTAACTGTCTGTTCTGTCTGTTCCCCACTATTCTCCATTCATGGGATATGAAAGCCTTTTCTTTGCAGGGCCTGGGCTGTGCAGTGCAGCAAGAAGCAGTGGTCTCTTTTAAGATCACTCAGAATGAAGCGTCAGTGAACTGCAAGGGAATTCAAGTGGTATTTTCCAGAAGCTACTGGGGAAACGCAGGTCACTTTGACCATCTCCTTTTGATGTTTTCCCAAATTCAAACCGTCTACTTTGGGGCCCTTCGGGTTTTTTGTGTAAGTGTGTGAGTGAGTGAGTGAGTGAGTGAGTGTGTGTGTGTGAGTGTGTGTGTGTGTGAGAGAGTGAGAGTGGAACTTGTGGCCTAGAGAGAGGGTTTTAGAGATTACAAAAATGACCAGAGTTCGAGAGTTAAATGGGGGAAAGTGGGGAGATGTAAAGATTAAGTGACCTTGGAGCACCCAATCACCCAGCTTCACTCACAGGGTAATGGCACTGGCTTGGTTGCTAAGCATCCATGGTAAGCACCTTTTATCTACTGAGGATGTCGTTTGTAATGATGGGCTGGCTGACATCTTTTGAAATCTGCCTAATTGGTCTTTTTTTGTTTTAATTGGATGAGGGGGCTAAAGTGACAGGGGTTTAGGGTTGAGGGGTTAAGGATTGGGCCTCAGAGGTCACAGGGAGAGGAGGGAGAGAGGGGGAGAGAGTGGGGAGGGAAGGTTTGGGGCTGTTCTCTCTCTGTCTGCTGTCAGAGCGGCCATTTGTTTTGTCTACTTCACGGTGCCCAGCCTGTCCCTCGAACGATACGCACGCTCGCTGCTGCCTGAATGCTCTCATGTTATCTATCGTGAACCTATCCGGAAGACTGCAGACAGAGGTCATTCAGGATTAGTGTCTGGCTCAAAGTCCTCTCTTTCTCTCTCTCTCTCTCTCTCTCTCTCTCTCTCTCTCTCTCTCGCTCTCTCTCTCTCTAACCACCCTCTCTCTCTCTTTCTCCCCCTCTTCTTACTCTCACTGTCTTTCTTTCTTTTTTTCTTTTTTATCTGTGTTTATCATTAAGCGTAGGAAGGAGTTCTCCCTCTAAGTGAGGGCTCTGCGGGGGGCGTAGAACCAATCTTCTCCCACGAGTTCTTTCAGTTTTATTAACATTTTTAATCACTTGAAGGAATCGGTGACCCGTAACAGCCTAATGGTCTTCAAGTCTGGCCTTCCGGGACTGAGGGAGGGCCTGGTTTGAATGGAGGGAGGGTACGGAGGGTTTTCTTGGCAGCAAGAGGCACTGTGTATATGACTGTTTTTCCCTTTGTAGACAAATCTTACTTGGCAGCGAGTTTATCTCTCTGTGGTAGGTTTCCGAGATATTGCCTGGTTTTCAAAGTATCCTGTAAGAGAAATGTTGGCTGGTTTTGGAAGAACGTTTCAGGAGGTACAAGATACAAACTGAGAATCGATGTTGCAGTGGGTGTACCTCGAAATGTAACTTCAAAAGAGGTGATAGAACAACAATGCTTGAAAAGGCGTCTTTCGAGAGACATCGTTAAAACCAAAGCCTGTCTGTCGTCCATTGCCCAGCCCAATCTGTTTAGAGAAGATCTGCTTTAACCGCCAAGCTAATCTGTGATGTGAATTAGATTAGCCATTGTGTGTTTTGACTTGGAAAGTTCTTCTCTGTGTGCAGTGTGCAAGATGATTAAAGACAAAGGCAGGCTTTTGATTATTGGCTGTGCTGAACTGTTTAGCCTCCCTGGCCCAGCAGGTGTGACTAGCAGTGGGTGGATCAGACACAGAGCGTGCAGATACTATTGGCTAGTTAGTTCCCTGTCCTTGCGTGTGCTTGCATGTGTTGTCACCCTGGCTCTCTCAACAATGCTCATTACAGTACCTTTGAAACCACTCTTTGTTGATTAAAGCATTTGCCTTCACCTACAGTATGACCACAATGAGAATAATACTATGTCACGGTCATTGGCCTTTGATACAAACTGTATCACTGGCCACTGCAGTAGAGAATATTTTGTAAGAACTGCATTCAGTCGGACAAACAAAGCCACTCTTTTCATCCTGATGTACAATGTAGCAAAGCCGATAATGAATAAGCGATGATTCCTTTAAACATAGAACGAGCAAGTCTGTCTTCACGAACCGCATCAGTCACAAAGCCAGGCTTATCCAAACCCCTTCCTCGAGTTCCTCCTCTTTGTGTCTTGGTGGTTGTGGGAGGAAAAGACCAGGCTGTTTACCTTGTTGTCTCTGTGGGCTAGAGACCGGAAGTCCGGGAGTCAGGGGGCTGAGCGGTTAGGGAATTGGGCTAGTTATCCGAAGGTTGCTGGTTCGATTCCCGGCTGTGCAAAATGACTTTGTGTCCTTGGGCAAGGCACTTCACCCTACTTGCCTCAGGGAGAATGTCACTGTACTTGCGCTCTGGATAAGAGCGTCTGCTAAATGACTAAATGTAAATGTAAGTCCTACATGCATCTACTGGAGAGCAGGAGAATGGGGTGGGGAGGCCACACTTGACAAAGATAGACCCAATTTCACAACAGTATTTAGGGGAGTATTTTCTTCCGAAAATGTAAAGTCTTTCGATTTAAGGTTCATAAAATGCCTAGCCGGGACTCACAATTTATACAAATTCAGAAATCAAAAAGCCCAAAGCATTTTACCCTGCCCCCAAACAGCCATTCGTTTCTATCTCAGAGTATTTTGGGGAATTTTGTATTGACTCACTGTATATATTTTCTAGGATATCTCCAGTGTTTGCCTGAATTGTATGGAAATAGCAATCCAGAAATCCCCGCTTAACACGGTTGTAATACCTTTTACAGGGACTAATCTCAATGGAAATGAGGCTCATTGTCATTAGCCGAGGGCCTTGCGCTTACTTATTGTGTAGGGCAGAGCGACTCTTAGTTGTTAGGATGTCCTGCATTTCAACCTTCTTTTTTTACACAAAAAGAGAACATAAGAGAGAAATCTGGGTCTCTCCCTGAGTTCTGATGCCAATTATGCAAACTATTAGAGAATTTAACCAGGCAGTCTCTTATCGGCTAATCCTCGAGTAATAGATTCTATTAAAAATGCATGAGAGGGGGTACATGGATGAGACCAGCAGCTGCAGATACAGGCCTGTCTTGGTCTGTCTGTCTGTCTGTGAACACTGCCTGTCTGTGAACATTGTCTGTCTGTCTGTCTGTCTGTGAACATTGTCTGTCTGCCTGTCTGTGAACACTGTTTGTCTGTGTGTGTGTGAACACTGTCTGTCTGTCTGTGAACACTGTCTGTCTGTTTGTGAACACTGTCTGTCTGTCTGTTTGTGAACACTGTCTGTCTGTCTGTGAACATTGTCTGTCTGTCGGTTAACACTGTCTGTCTGTTTGTGAACACTGTCTGTCTGTCTGTCTGTCTGTGAACACTGTCTGTCTGTCTGTGAACACGGTCTGTCTGTCTGTCTGTGTGCGAACACGGTCTGTCTTTCCTGAAATCCGAGTTGTTGGATGTTGTTTACGGTCTACAGGCGATTCTTATTTTGTTGTTAAATGTTTTTGAAAGATAGTTGGATAGTTTGGAAAGTAATCAATCTCTAAGTTACCTTGACAGCTTAATAAGAGAGTGTCTTTAATAACATGAAAATAACAAAGAAAGACTGAGGATTTAGAATCTTGTACCGTACCATCAGCAGTTTGTGTTCTACTTGCTAATTCCCGTTGCTTAGCTCTAGGCCTGGCATGGATTTCTTAGTGAATAAGGAAGGACATTAGCATAGCACTCTAATGCTAATCCAACTAGCGAGAGAAAGGGTGCTACACTCAAACCTTTTCTCATTATCATCTAATTATTAACTGAGAACTGCAGAAGCTGAGAGGATTGGGTGCAAGGAGGAGGATTGGGAGGGGTGTGTGTGTGTGTGTGTGTGTGTGTCGAACGTGTGCGTGTGTGTGTGATAGCGGAGAGGGTTAGTGGTTTAGTAGCGGTGGTTGGGGGGGGGGGGGGTGTTGAGGGGGGGGGGTCTTGAGAGTGTTTTTGTCTGGGTGTTATTTGTGTTTGTTTAGAGGGTTTCAGGGCATTTTTCCTCTATCCTCTAGCCCAGACCCTGGAGGCTGGTCTAAGTAGAAGGAACCTTCTTGGAAGGTCAGGGTTAGGCTCTTATCTGTGTGTGCTGGGGCTTATATTATCAGTGCACAAACACGCCCTTCCAAACATCTTTTGGAGTTTCCCAGGGTTAGCTGAAAATGGATGTGGCTCCTTGTTTCGTTTTTTTATTATTTCTTTATTAACGTTCTTTGAATCGAGTACACGTCTGAATGAGATGCAGGGAATGTTCTGCATCACAAAGGGATGTCAACTTCAGGAGGGGGGGGGTTGAGGGGGGTGAATATGATACAGTAATTTAGGAGACACTCGCCTGATGAGAGATATCCAGTGGAAGTTTCTTATCAACAGCTTTCCCATGGGGCGGCTGTACAGAAGGGTACAGAAGTCCCTGAGGGACACCATCTGGTTCCAGCTGGAATCGAAGAGGATCAGAAGTCTGCAGATTCAAACCACAGCCATTTTGGCTGCTTCTCCTCTCTCTCTCTCTCTCTCTCTCTCTCTCTCTCTCTCTCTCTCTCTCTCTCTCTCTCTCTCTCTAAAATAGCCTTGGTGTGGAAGCAAAGGTGTCTCTCTCTGTCTCTGTCTCTGTCTCTGTCTCTCTCTCTCTCTCTCTCTCTCTCTCTCTCTCTCTCTCTCTCTCTCTGTCTCACTCTCTCTCTCTCTCTCTCTCTCTCTCTCTCTCTCTCTCTCTCTCTCTCTCTCTCTCTCTCTCTCTCTCTCTCTCTCTCTCTCTCTGTCTCACTCTCTCTCTCTCTCCTTCCCTGAGTTGACCTTGTTATCTCCACAAACACAATCCTGTCCATCGTCCCGAGAAAGACAATAGCTTGTAAAATGAGACATTTAATTTTTTTGTGCCCCCCCTCCCCGAAAAACTAACCCTTCGGTGGTTGGAGGGGGCCAATTTGTCTGCCAAAACGTTCTTATCAGGAAAACCTTGGGAGACAAAAGATGGAGTGCCGGGCGCCCGGCGCTTATCTCTCCGACAGACCCTCGGTGGAGAGCATCACCCCTGATAAGGCCTCTTATCGCCAGCCCCGATGTCACCCCAAAGTGGCAAGGATTGAATGTCCTTGCCACTCATACTTTGTCCCCTTTTCTCATTATCCGAGCGAGCAGAGGCCTCTCTCACATGGCCCCGGAGACAGGAAGAGGTGACAGATTGGTGTGAGAGGAGCAGGAGTTGGTGGGGAAGGGGGGAGGTTCGATGGTGGAGGGGGGGGGGTCGATGGTTTGGGGGGGGGGTTGAGGGTAGGGAGGGTCGGGGAGTGGGTGAGGAAGGGGGGGTGGGGGGTGAGTGTAATCATGTGTTCATTTAGCAGGCACTTTTATCCAAAGCGACGCACAGGGGGAGATCGAACCTGCTGCCTCTTGATCCACAGCCTTAAGCGCCACCAGCGGGATGGTGGGTCGATGGTGTGATCATGGGTGGTTCCTGTCAGCCCTGGAGCCGGTGGAGAGGGGACAACTGTCCCATGTTTGGTCAGGAGTCATGCTGAGAGACATGCTCAGGGACACTGCCGAAGGACATGACACTGCAGAGGGACATGCTCAGGGACACTGCTGAAGGACATGACACTGCAGAGGGACATGCTCAGGGACACTGCTGAAGGACATGACACTGCAGAGGGGACATGCTCAGGGACACTGCTGAAGGACATGACACTGCAGAGGGACATGCTCAGGGACACTGCTGAAGGACATGACACTGCAGAGGGACATGCTCAGGGACACTGCTGAAGGACATGACACTGCAGAGGGACATGCTCAGGGACACTGCTGAAGGACATGACACTGCAGAGGGACATGCTCAGGGACACTGCTGAAGGACATGACACTGCAGAGGGACATGCTCAGGGACACTGCTGAAGGACATGACACTGCAGAGGGACATGCTCAGGGACACTGCTGAAGGACATGACACTGCAGAGGGACATGCTCAGGGACACTGCCGAAGGACATGACACTGCAGAGGGACATGCTCAGGGACACTGCTGAAGGACATGACACTGCAGAGGGACATGCTCAGGGACACTGCTGAAGGACATGACACTGCAGAGGGACATGCTCAGGGACACTGCTGAAGGACATGACACTGCAGAGGGACATGCTCAGGGACACTGCCGAAGGACATGACACTGCAGAGGGACATTCTCAGGGACACTGCTGAGGAAGGGTGCTCTGGAGAGAACGTCTATGACTGGCCTGAACCCTTTAACTTCAGTTAGAGTCACACTCTGAGGAAAAAAAAAGCTCCACTCTCTGAAAACACTTTGATCCTTGTCCTTTTCAAGCTCGACGGAGAACGCACTGCCCCTTCTCAGCCCGAGGTCTCACAAATCTCTTTTTTCCACTTTTAGATTTGGACTGGATAAAGGGAGCTTCCTGTCAGTTATGCATGCCGTTTCCTCTTTCCAATCTCACCCCCCCCCCCCCACCCCCCCCCCCCCCTCAGTAAAAACATTTTTGATTTTAAAGAAGTGGCCTCTCTCAGTGAATGATAATGCCTTCATCCAGGGGCAAATTGGAGAAGCAATGGAACGTACTCGGATGCTCTTTACTCATATTCCGCTCTGGATAAGAGCGTCTGCTAAATGACGAAATGTAAAGCAGTGAAAGCATTTCCCTGGAGACTCCTTCCCCCCCCCCTCTCTCTATCCCTCTCCCTCTCTCTCTCTCTCTCTCTCTCTCTCTCTCTCTCTGTCTCTCTCGCTCCCTCTCTCTCTTTCTCCTTCTCCCTTTCCCTCTCTCTCTCTCTCTCTCTCTCTCTCTCTCTCTCTCTCTCTCTCTCTCTCTCTCCCTCTCTCTCTCTCTCTCTCACTCATGGTAATGGAAGGGTAGTTGTGAAATTGGTATTCTTTTCTGAAATGGAGTCTGACCATAGAGAGGCTTTTAGCTTTTCAGCCCATGTGTGATCAGATGAGAGAGCCTGTGCTTTGTGGTTAGAAGGGAGAATGTCACTGGGGGGCAGAGTGGAGGGAGCAGGAGGGGGTGAGAGGGAGGGAGTGGTGGGGGGGATCTCTTCAGGCACCTGACTAGAATGAGACCCAGTGTGTTCCTCTGGTCTTTGAGGTGGAGGTAATCATGTTTCTTCAGTCAGTCACCGAACACTCTATCCTGTGGTTGACTCACTTAGGCAGCCCCGTGGACTTAGAGTGGAGAAATGAAAACAATGAGGAGTGGTGAATAAAGAGAGAGAGGAGGGGGGGGGGGGAGAGAGGAGAAGATGAGGTAGAAAGAGATAGGAGAAAGGGAGAGAGAGAGGAAGTAGAGGGGGGGGGAGAGAGAGAAATGGGAGGGAGAAAGAAAGAAAGAAAGAAAAGGAGAGGGAGGGAGGGAGAGAGAGATGAACACAGTTGGAGACAGCTGTGTGCTGCTGGCCTTAAGCTGTTAGTCTTTCGCTCTCCACATTCTAACGACTCTCAACATTTTTGGAGTTCCTTGTTGACACATGAAGCCAGTTTTAATGAGGAAAATAGCCTTGGTGTGGAAGCAAAGGTGTGGGAGACACATTGTGATAGAGAGGGTGCAACAACATATAAGAAGAGGTTGTTTTGCATGTGGCAGTGTGAGTGTCCCTGTGTTGTTAGCCTGGGGTCGTTCATCTTTATTATCGCCAAGCTAGCGTTTTCATACGCTGACTCCATCAGATGATCAAAGACGTTGCAGCAGAACCAGATGCACCTCTTCATCTGAGGCACGGATAATATTCCGCTGTCGATCTCACTGAGAATGATCGCTGCAATCAGCGACGCTGTGAGACGACGGCCCAGTCAGGCACACAAACGCTCATCCCTTCTCGACCACACTTACCATTGCAAATTGGCAAAACCGTTTTGGGGCGAGGACGAGAGGGAGTGGTGGTGGTGGGGGGGGGGGGGGTGGGGGGGGAGGGGCGGTAACGGACGATTCCCTCATAATCAATACTGCCATCCATCCATGGAGAAATGGACTCCTTGTGCTCTGACGCCGCGACGCAGAGAAGGGGAACCGAGAGCAGCTACAAGGCATTTTAACGATCCCTGATATGGAAGGGGACAGAGGGAGATGGATCATTGTAGAGAATTCTCCTAACAGCTGAGCTAGAGGGGGGGGGGGAGAAGGAGGGAAGAGCTGCTTTGGTGTGTGTGTGGGGGGTGGGGGTAGGAGACACGTGCTGAGTCTGACCAGCAGGGGGCCTACTTTTACTCAGACCGTATTAGCAGAGTGCAGATCACGGTTGAGGGATGAGAGAGACTCCTTGGTGGACGTTTGCAAAATCCCCTTTTTCTCAGGCTCTGACCGCCCGAAGCTCTCTTTTGATGTGTCAGTTCAGCCACCGCCAGGGGCTTGTAATGTGACACATGGCTGAAAGTGAAATTGAGACTCTGGTTTCTCCTGTGTGTGTCCCTCCGCCCCCTCGCAGGTCCTCCGGAGCTGTGTGTGGCTGTAGAACCCCGGAGAGCTGCCATGTTGGCCTGCGTCCAGAGGCGGCAGAACCTCTCGTCCCAGCGCCTGGTCTGCGCCCCAAAGATCCTGGAGGCTCCGCCCCTCACGATCCAGCTACCGCCGCTGCCGTCACAGAGCACCTCTCGGAAACGTGAGTCCTCCTCTCTCTACCGGTACTTAGTCCTCCTCTCTCTACCGGTACTTAGTCCTCCTCTCTCTACCGGTACTTAGTCCTCCTCTCTCTACCGGTACTTAGTCCTCCTCTCTCTACCGGTACTTAGTCCTCCTCTCTCTACCGGTACTTAGTCCTCCTCTCTCTACCGGTACTTAGTCCTCCTCTTTCTACCGGCACTTAGTCCCCCTCTCTCTACCGGCACTAAGTTCTCCCGTCTCTACCGGTACTAAGTTCTCCTCTCTCTACCGGTACTAAGTTCTCCTGTCTCTACCGCTAGTGGGTTTCCCTGTCTTTACCGGTAGTGAATCCCCATGTCTTCACTTGGAGAGTGTCAGATCAAATCCTACCAATATCAATTGTCTTGAGCTTTCACGAGGTCACCATTCACTAACTAAAAAATCAGTTTGTTTGTTTTTCTCACGCCTCAATTGCAACGTTAGTGAGCTTCTGAACTGTTTGGCCGAGGGAGAGAGAGGCAGGCATAGAACCTCAGCAAATGAGCAGCCCTGCCATGTGTGTGGGTGGACAGAGAGAGAGAGAGGGGGAGAGAGAGAGAGAGAGGGGGAGAGAGAGAGAGAGAGAGAGAGGGGGAGAGAGAGAGAGAGAGAGAGAGAGAGAGAGAGAGAGAGAGAGAGGGGGGGGAGAGAGAGAGAGAGGGGGAGAGAGAGAGGGGGAGAGAGAGAGAGAGAGGGGGAGAGAGAGAGAGAGAGAGAGGGGGAGAGAGAGAGCTATTTAACACATGATTTGGTCGTGCCAAAATGTCTTGCATTTTTCTAACTTGGATTGTGCATTATTTGTTGTTGTTGCGTGGTTGTTGTTATAGTTTTCGCCGCCGTTATATAACACCAAAACACATTACTAGCATCCATCTACCTGGCAATACAAGTTTTCTTGTTGTGATTGTGAGGAAGGATGGTGAGGGGGAGGCTAGGGGGAGGGGCCAGAAGGAACAGGGGGAAGAGGTGAAGGGGTCAAAATGCCAGAACGTCCAATTGTCAAAGACGGCTTCACAGATGCCCATAGATCAGCACCTGTAACGAACCTGAACACTCAAGAAAGACAAGGAAAAACCAGTAATCTCAAGAGAACTCCTTGTGTCTCAGTTAGGAGTTAGGACTGAGAGAGGTGGGGTGAGGCTGGACTAACAGGTGAAGGCTGAGGAGGCAGGGTGAGGCTGGACTAACAGGTGAAGGCTTTGGAGGCAAGATGAGGCTGGAGTGACAGGGAAGGCCGGGGAGGCAGAAGAAGGCAGAGGGAGATAGGGTGAAGCTGGGGAGAGATAACAGGGATGTGAGAAGGGTAAGCTAACCTTGGCCTGGCTCTGTCGTGGAGAACTCTGGGATAACATCCCTCCCAGATCTATGTGAACTGGTCCTTTATCTCAGGTTGTCATCTGGTACGCGCTAATTTCATTCATGAGGGTGTTGATCTGACTGGAGCTGAACGTTCCGGGCCGGAGCTGCGGCCATGGTGACGGCGATGCTATCGCCATGGTGACGGTGATGCTATCAAGGTCGCACGCCCCTTCTTCCACGTGAGTCTTGTGAAACTCACAACTTTGTTAACAACTTCTACGCCAAGGTAGTTTTTTTTCATCACTTTTAACAGCCGTGAACAAAGGCCATTTTCGTGGACTCTGAGTCACAAAATTTCTCTGCTGTAATGTCTGTGAGTCTCTCTGTAGAGCACGGCAACTAGGACGGAAGATCTTCCTTTTGAACTCGGTCCGCAGTATGAACCGTACCCAGGCATGTGTTGTGTTAATGACTGAACACTCTTTGTGATTACATGCCTTATTATGCATGTCATAAACACAGATCTCAAAAGGCATTGTTTGTAGTCTTCCCTGCCAGCGCAAATTATGATCAAATTTAATGAGAGGAGACATAGAGGCTGCTGTTTACTGATAAATCTGGTTAAGGGCAGTCTGGGTGCGTGGATTATAAACTGAATGCGGATGGTTTACCTTTTAAGAGTAAATGTTTGATCTTGATTAGATTTTTGCCTGATCTGTTACTCTGGTCTCTTTATAGGAACAGATAAAAAAGACTGTAAGCTTATAAGACTGCCTTGGAGCATGAAATGATATGAGTATTTTATTGTTGACTGGAAGATGCATTCATAGTTAGGGTTAGGGATTAATTAAGAGATAAACTTCAAGGTCGGTGTTTCTGAGAGAAACGTCAACGTCAACGAAACAAACTGATTGGATTTGTTCTCAGCACAAAAAACCCCCTCCCCGAACATCTCAGGTTATCCTCTCATAGAACCTGACCTTCCTACTGCCATATGCCTCCAATCTCCCCCATCTCTCCCGCTCTCCCGGGGTGAAATGCCTCTTTATCTTCCTGATATTAAATATTAATTGGGAATCAGTGGAGCACTTGTCTGCTAAACGCTGGAACAGAAGGGCGTAGTTTGCCTTAGGCAAAACCATGGGCGTCTACTCAGCCAGTTTACCTGTAGGACCCACTCTCTCCCTCGACTGCATGTGCAGCCAGTGTGTGTGTGTGTGTGTGGGGGGGGGGGGGGGGGGGGAGGCACCTCCTCTCTCTCCCTTCCCCTGCAGCACCACTCTGACATTTCAAACACAGCCACACAAAACAAACGAACCCAGGGAGGGGAGCCCCCTGGCCAGACAGAGGGAGTTGTCTGTGAGACTGGATGGGGGTCGTTTGGTTTAGCTTCCATTAGGAAAGTCATTCAAAAAACGGATTCAATCGTGGTTTTTGGGCTGAAAACCTACATTGAATACGTCTAGCCTAAACGCCTGCTCGTTTGGCACAAAAAAGGAACTACAGCACAGTTCACAGAAATGTCATATCACATAGCGAATTACATGTGTAACCTGCTTCGGGTGACTGCAGCAAGGATTCCCCCAGGAAGCCATGTTGGAGGCGAGGAGGTTGGCGCTAACTGTGTGGCTCCATGGCAGGGGGTTTGCTCTACTCGGCTCTTTGGCTCAAAGACAGGGCCAGGGAATGCTTTCCCCCCCCACGCTGGCAGGCCCGTGTTTCCGGAGGGCCTTCTTAGAGAGGCGCACGGTCCCGTAACTGCTGGCGGGGAGAGCAGCGCGGAGATAAATGAGGAGTGACACTGGAATAAAGAGGTATCCGCCCGCGTGTCTTCAAGCACACATAACTAAGTGCACAACCCTGGGGTTGTTCTGTTCCGGGAACACCCCACACGAACAGATTACCAACGAGGGTGAGGGAGGGGAGAGGGGCTCGAAACGAGAGCTACGTTTTGTTTGTGTCGTTTTAGGGTTTGTGTTTATGTAAGCTAGAGGAAGAGTCAATGCAACTGTGGTGGGTGTACTGCATGTGACTGATGAATGAGAGACTTACAGTGTGTGTGTGTGTGTGTGTGTGTGAGAGAGAGAGAGAGAGAGAGAGAGAGAGAGAGAGAGAGAGAGAGAGAGAGTGATGATGCAGGCCTTTGGGGAAATGTAGATGATATTAAGGATGTAATTTTGCTCGCTGAGTATCAGCATATTACCTTAGGGTCTGGCCCAGAGCCCTGGCCTCTCTCTCCCCCTATGTATCTCTCTCTCTCTCTCTCTCTCTCTCTCTCTTCTCTCTCTCTCTCTCTCTCTCTCTCTCTCTCTCTCTCTCTCTCTCTCTCTCTGTCTTTCTCTCTCCCTTCGTCTCTGTGTCTATTCGTCTCTCACTGTCTCCCCCCTCTTTCTCTCTTTTTCTCTCTCTCACTCTGTCTCTCTCCCTGTCTCCCTCCACCTCTCCTCCACCTCTCTCCCAGAATCAGCCCTGTGAAAGGCCTGTAACCCATAGGCCCTTGCTAACCTCCACACACACACACACACACACAGACACACACACACACACACACAGACACACACAGGCCATCATTAATATGGATGCTTGTTAAATGGATACTGAGATTATGAGAAGAGCAGGCTGTGCATCTAAATGCCCACTCTCATCTCAGGGGGGGCAGGCCCTCGGCAGACACCATCTACAAGACTCTACCACAGTCACCATCCCAGAGGCCCTGTCCTGCTCACAACCAGATACCAATCTAGGAAACTCCGCCACAGATCTCCACTGTAGATAGAAGCCGTCAGATCGGTGTGGAGAAATTGCCCTCGATGCGCATTAAACAAATCGTCAGTTTTTCTCACACGCGTCGGCATGCGGCGTGGGAAGTAGCGGTTGAAACAGGGGAGGTTTTGGAGGCCGCTGCGGGGTGTCGTGCTGAAGAGCGAGCGAGGCGGGCAGGGTCAGTAATCAATACCAGACGAGGCGTTCTCTCTCTCTTTCTCTTTGTATCTCTCTCTCTCTCTCTCTCTCTCTCTCTCTCTTTCTCTCTGTATTTCTCTCTCTCTCTTTCTCTTTGTATTTCTCTCTCTCTCTCTCTCTCTCTCTCTCTCTCTCTCTCTCTCTCTCTCTCTCTCTCTCTCTCTCTCTCTCTTTCTCTCTGTATTTCTCTCTCTCTCTCTCTCTCTCTCTCTCTTTCTCTCTGTATTTCTCTCTCTCTCTCTCTCTCTCTCTCTCTCTCTCTCTCTCCCTGTCTCCCTCTCTCTCTCTCTCTCTCTCTCTCTGTCTCTCTCTCTGTCTCTCTCTTTCTCTCCCTCCCTCTGTCTCTGTCACTCTCGCTTTCTTTCTCTCTCTGTCACTCTCTGTCACTCTCTGTTTCTCTCTCTCTCTGTCACTCTCTCTCCCTCTCTTTCTCTCCCTCTCTCTCTGCCTAAACAGCAGGCAAGTCAATTACTGTACAGAGCTGCAGCTCTGCAGCTGAAGGATAGGCGGGGTCAATTAATTACACGGGTCCTAATGAGTGGGCCTATTACGGGCGGCTGTGCTCGTACGGGACGTTGCCATGGCAACGGTGGCCTGGGCTTGTAATGCGTTGTTAATCAGCTCATGTGGCGTCAAGGATGGTCTCTGGCTAGGTTGGTTAGGATGTTGGGATTATTCGGCGTGGTGAAGTAAAAACTGCCGGCGTGTGACAGGAAAGCAGGTTTTTTGTTCCTGTTTGGAGAGCGAGAGTGCAATTAAGCACTAATTAACCAGCTAGTGTTCAAGCGCCTCTGTGCCACAACCCCCGTGAGGATTAGGTATTTGTAAACATGTTATCGCGCAAAAAACTGTTATCGCATGAAAACTTTTTAGCATAACATCAAAGCCTTTCTAGAAGGGGGGGGGGGGTTTACCTATCTCCATGTGGATCGAGACCTTGAACGAGTTGAGAGAAGACTTTGTCCTTTTTTCGTCTTGGTATGTGGGGCCTAGTGAGAGAAGGGGAGCAGCCATGGTGTGGAAATGCGCTGAGCCCGTCCAACTGCCGTTTTTAGAACCTGGCTCAGGGGCTTGTTTTGCCCGTTAATCAGTGATTAACTCAAACAGCTCCAAAACAATGAGGTCTCCACTCTGATCTGCGGGGAATTGCTTTAAGCGTGACCATGGGAAAAAAGATTAGGCAGCTTACCGCGACAGACAGGGCCGTGTGGGATGTTATGGGGGTGGATTGAAATAAGGGTTACGAAAGACCAGCAGGGCAGGCTGGGTACTCACTGTTGTATCTCTGCATAGATTTGTTCTTTTAACCTGATAGTTTGGCTTTTAAAAGCTGTAGATACACAGTTTTACACACTCACTCTCTTATGCACACACACATACACACAATCCCACACACACTCTCTAATGTGCACACACATACACACTATCCCACTCACACTCACACTCTTTTCCCCAAAAAAACACACTTATACACACTCACTCTCATGCTTTCTCTCTCTCTCACACACACACACACACACACACATTGCAGAGATGCTCATTATCAGCCAACAGAAAGTAGTTCATTATAGATCTTAGAATGAGCCTGAGGTTAATTAGGCGTGGTGTTAATTGAGATTTTAGGATTGCCCTTCACCCCCTCCCGTCCTCTCCAAGGACAGCTCGACCCCCCCCCCCCTCCCACCGCCACCATGAGGGAGCAGCTAAGATTAGGTGTTTTGCCAGATAAATTATACTTGTTGTTCTCATTAGAGGTTTCCAGCCAATTTCTACCCCCCCCCCCTAGTCACTCCACCATCAGAGCTCAAGGCTGACAGCGTAGGAGGGTGCAGCTAAGTGGTTAGAGCACTTGACTGCAGATCAAGAGGTTGCAGGTTACAATCCCCCCCTCTCCTGTAGTTGCTTTGCTAAAAGCATTATTGTTATTACTAACACACTTAGCGAATCAACAGCTGAACCCCCCATCCCAGAGCACTTCACCTCAATCACTCTGGTCGGGGGAAGAAGAAAAAGCAGCTTAAAGGAGTTCCAGAACGTGAAAGGAGTTCCAGAACGTACATTTGTAAGCCCTACCAGCTGCCCTCGGACAAGGTTGACTGCTAAATGAGCGTTGTGGTATTCAGCGCGGCGCTTTGCGGTAGCGAGACAGCGAGAAGTGTGCTGTGATCATCTGCTCCTCTCTCTCCAGGCTGAAGACTGGGAGGCTGTAGCTCGTGTGTGCAGGCTGATTAAGTGCTTAAGGTCAAACTGCTAATTACCCCTCTCTGTCACGCTGTACCTAACAGCTCATAGTGGGTGGGTGTGTTTGGTGTGGAAGAAGGCATTTCTCGAAGGCTTAAGAAAAAGCTCAGTTTTTGTCATTCGCAGCCTTTCCTTCCTGGGGATTTCCATATATTTCAATGGTAGCGCCAGGAAAGGTCAGACTTGTGCGTTTCCAGAGCTCCCTATCCAAGAAAGGTAACATTCCAGGAAGCCTACACATTCGTAAATCTGGTGTCTTCCCTTCTACTGTGCAGCTGGAGGCTATTCCAGGCTCACGGCTGGGCGTTTTGAAAGCTTCGAGCTGATGAACGATAGTTGGCTGTGTGGGGTGGGCCTCCAAGCGGGCACAGAGTCCCTCTATAAAGCCTCGGAGCGGTGGGTGGCATCGCTGTGACACTTCGCCACTGGCCTGACAGGACTGTAATCTCTGGACTTATGCAGTGAGACGCCCTTTGAAGATGAGATAGCATTCACAGCGTTTGAAGTGTTTTGGGCTCTGGGACTGTGGGACAACCCCTGACGTCGAACCAGAGACAGGAGGGCTGGAGTGGCAGGCTGTGATTGGTGTTTTTTCTTTTTCTGTGGTAATTGGGTGAGGGGGATGCCAGAGGGAGCACATCAGACAACTAGAGCAATTCAACAGGAGAGGATGTTGATCTCGGATTTGAAGCAGTTGTTTATGTCAAAGGGAAGGTAGGAGAGGGACCGCCTTGTTGGAGGAGACGACTCGATGAGGTCTCAGGTGAACAGGATTCTCTGAGGAAGCTCGTGGTTTGGCCCGAGGGAAGCATAATCCTGCTGCACTCCAGCCTGGTCCTCTTCCCCTTCTCTCCAGAGGGAGGGAAACCCAGAGAGAGGGAGCGAGAGAGAGAAAGAGAGAGAAAGAGAGAGAGAGAGAGAAAGAGAGAGAGGAGGGAAAGAGAGAGAGCGAGAGAGAGAAAAAGAAAGAGAATGAGATGAGGGCATGGAGGAGGTTGCTCAAGTCAAAATCCTGTGTGTAGACATCTGTTCAATGCTCCCCAACGCCCCTGTGTTCTCTAGCTTGCTTGTGTTGTGATACATAAATAACTACTGTTGTGCCGTGCTATGTTTCTCTGTGGAATTCATTGCGGCTGCTGGCACCTTGGTGCTGTTCCTGTGCCTCCACTGGGAGATGCCTGCATGAATCCAACCCTCAACCTCGCCTCTTTCCGCCATCTTAAACACCCAATTTATTTCCTTTTATGAGATGGATCTTGTAGATTGAATCATTTTCACAGTTGGAGGCTCATTGTGGGCCTGAAATGAAATGAACTCCCCAATCAATTTCAAACGGGAACAACAAGTGAGTTCTCTCTCGCACGGCTGAGGAGATTCTTAAAAAGGGTTTTGTTATTGAAAACGAAATTAAGTGTTTTGTTTAGATTTCTCTTTTTTCTTCTTCTCCCATCCCCTTTTGTCGTTTCTTTTCACTTTGTTTTGTCGCTCGTTGTGATTTTAGCCGACTACAGAGTAATCTCTCACTAATTTCGGCACTTTTGCTTTTCATGTCAGGAATTGTGTCGTTTGGAGGGGCGGGGGTAATTTCTGCCAGGTGATTTATTGCCTTTAAATGGAGCGCCTATTCCACCTCTCCTTGGTCGCCTTGAGCTAAGCAGCCATGAAATTGCCTGAATAATGGTGTTTAAATCCAATCTTGGTTTGTCCATTCAGCTGTCCAGTACACCCATTCAGTAGCGGCCCTTATAGAGGCTCTTTTCCAGTTTGCCTCCACTTCTCCATCAGTTTCCAGCTCCTACATCACAGTCAATCCAGGCTCAGAGGAGGATTTAGGAGAGAGGATTCCTCACAGGTAGATGGCCTTAAAAGGTTTAAGTCTGCTTAGGAACCGCCTTAGAGAAGGCAGGATACCCTTGACGAAATCAGAGTCTTTTTTCCAATGAGGATCTATTTTGTTTTTTTCTTGCCTGTGTGGGAGGTAAGATGTGAGAAATACACAGTATCGGAAGAGGGTTCTACTGAAGAACACTGTCTTTCTCAGTTCAAGGGAGGCTACATCAGGTTTTACATGTTGACCTGCAAAATCTAAAGGAAGCAGATGAGTTCGGCTGTCATTTCCTCCGACCTGATTCCAGCACCAACGGCTTCTGGCTCAGCCCAGCCCAGCCCAGCCCTGGCCCCTCCTGCGCTTGTCTCACGGCCAAAATATCACCAAATGAATCCCACTTGAGCCTCTTGCGACGACAAAATTGTGTTTCTCTCCTCCCCGGCCTCCTCCTGCTCCACTCTCTAATTTCCCAGAGTAATCCGATTCTGGGTTGAAATAAGTCCAAATTAATTTCATAAAGCACTGATCAAACAGCACCCGGGGTGTCTCCCGTCCCCCAAATGAGTTTAAAGGAGATGCAGATGTCTGGTGCTCGCCCTCTGAAAACAAAGGGGGCAGGGGGAGAGGTGAGAAGGAAGCGAAGGAGGCGTTACAATAAGTGGGTTTTTATTGGACGATTTTTCTTGTCTCCGCTCCTCTTCCTGGACATGTGGCTGTGGCATGTTTATCTATTGCTATATTTATCATCAGCACTTCCTCCTGGAAAAGGGCTTCAGCTGTAAAGGGAAAGGTCAGCAGATAAAGATGATCGCCTTTATCTCGTCTTGAGTCGCAGCTTCCAAATGTCAAGATCAATCCTCACTCCTGCTTCTCATCAGGCCTCGCAGTTTCAAGGAAAATTTGTAGCATCAAGATAATTATTCAGTCAGTCTTTTGGATTGAATAGACATTAATGATAGCGTGGACTAATGCTTTATCAATAAACTAATCTCAGAATGTACCAAGCTAGGATGGGAATAGATATCAGGCGTTTAAGTCCAGTTGTGCCAATGTTACTTCTTCTAATCTCTAACATTCCTCTTTTCTACTTCTAATTTTCCTAATCTGGATTCTGAGTGATTCATAGATGCTGGTTTAGAAGGGGATGGAGTTCAATATTCTGATTAATCCAAACAACTGACTTTACAATGGGATGAAATGTTTATCTGAGTGATCCATTGAACCTAGTTACAATGGGATGGGATTCTGAATTTAGAGGGATCCATAGAACCTATTTTACAAAGGGATGGAATGAAATGCTGAGCAATTCATATAAGCCAGCTAACAATGGGATGGACGTCTGAGATCCATAGAACCTCTGTAGAATCTCCGTGAAACCTCCATAGAACCTCCCAGTAACAGTTCCATCCACTGTGTTTGTGTTTCAGATGAGCTAGCCTCCATGGCGCCGTCTCGCTACCCGTCAGCTGCTGAACTGGACGCCTTCGCCCAGAAGACGGCCAGCAGCCCTCTGTCCATCAAGATCTTTCCGTCCAACATCCGCGTGCCTCAGCACAAGCAACTCAATCGCACCGTCAATGGCCTGGACACCACCGGCCCGCGCTACAGCCCCTACTCTGGGGGCTACCAGGGCCTGCTGGCCACGGTGAAGGCCTCGGTCCTGGGTCCTGGCGTGGTGAAAACCTCGGAGGGCAAGAGGACTAAACATTCCCCGGAGCAAACGGCGGTGGCGCCCTACAACCCCGCCAGCCGGCATGGACTCAAGGCCTTCCATCGGCCCCCCAACGGGCCCGGTGTGACGGCGCCCTCTCACCTCGTGCCGGCTACCTCGGCCGTGTCCGGGACCGGTCAGACGGTGGCGTTGGGGCCCCAGGGCATGCTGAGGCAGATGGGCCGGCAGCCCCACAGCCAGGCCCTACCGAGGGGCGGGGGGGCCCAGGCCAGCCCCTTCCTCCAGGCTGTAGCTGCCGTGGCCTGCTCGGACTCTGGCTTCCCCCTCGGGGCTCCGGCGCAGAGCGGCCTGGCCTACTCGGGGGCCGTGCTGCCCACGCAGAGCGCGGACATCGCCAAGGCCGGCTACCTGGACGCGGTGGACTACGGCATGTGGCAGCAGTACCACCAGGGGGCGCTGCGCATGTATGGCAACTCGAGGGGAAGCAGCGGGGGAGGGGCTACCGTCAGCCGCTCCCCCGAGACCTGCCTCCCATTGGCTTGCTCCTCCCAGCTCTCCTACAGGCCCCACCCTCTCAGCACAGGAGGAGAAGGGGGCGGGGCTGAGCGCGTCAGCTCCTCCCCTCTGAACTGTGCAGCCATGCACGGGGAGTTCTCCGTGGGGCAATACTTTGCCCCGCCCTGGAACAGTCTCCTGGTCACCCCGGACAGCGACTGTTACACCTCCCAGGAGATGCTGCCCGGATCCTCAATGGCCAGACCCAGGGACATGGGCCTCTCCCACCCTCACCCCCACCCCCACCCCAGCCAACACCCGCACCCCGGTCTCCGCCACCTCCCCCACCCCCAGGCCTACAGCACAGACCAAAGCCTGGGGCTCTGTTGTGGCGTGGCGGGCAGCAGCCTGTGCCACGCGTCGGTACTGAGCAGCAGTCTGCAGTCTCTGGAGTGCCTGATCAGTGAGATCCACCCACCCTGCATCAAGGAGCGCATGCTGGGCCGGGGATACAACGCGGCGGGCTTGCCCCACCTCCTGGACTACCCCCCCCACCAGCACCCGCAGCAACTCACCAGCCACATCCAGCTACCGGTGTTCAGATAGTAGTGTGTTCATTTAGCAGACGCTTTAAAAAAAAAAATATATATATATATATCCCTAGCGACGTACGGGGGGGGGGGGGGGGTATTCCAAACCTGCCACTTCTCAATGTGCTGTCGAATGGTCTGACCACCGAGCGGTGACCGGATAAGACCAGGGCACGCCACGCTGGACACACCGCATGATGACCAAGGGAATCCCAACGAGAACTCACTGGCTGGCGGGGCGCCATGTTGGATAGGCTCCCATGTGTCACCTGCCTTTTTAATGTGAGCATGAGCTGTACGTGTTGCTAGAGGGCTCTGTGTTAAGTATGTGGTGTTGTAGAGTCTGAAAGGGTGATCATGATAATCAATTATGAAAATAATGACTGACCTGACTGACTATCCTCTGACATTTCACTTTTTATTTGGGGGTGGGATGTTTGTTGTCGTTGTTATTGTTCTTGACCAATCAGGTGACGTCTAACTGCTTCAGATGATTCCTGTGCTGTGTACCCAGCTCAAACTAGTCTGTTTAGGTACAGCAAAATACCATAGCCATGATTTAAGGTTTATTTTGTAATGTTTGTTTGAGTATTTCAGGTGAGGTAAAAGTGTATGGGCAGGCGATCCTGAAGGCTCTTTACAAGGTGACAAGCACTATTCCTACGTCTAGGAGATGTGATGAGCACAGTAGAGACTTTGACATGACTTGCTGTTTCGGTGTGTCTCTTTTTACACTGAAAACCTACATTCTCACCTTCCATTCTCTTCTCTCACTGAGATGATCAGTGATCGTGTTGACTGATTAGAATGCTCTAATTTGACTGAGATTGGGTCGGCTATGGTGTCTGGGGGGAAAAGGGTTTAATTGAAAAGGAGAAAACTTGAATATGTATTTTGCCGTGTGGATATTTATAAAGGCATAAAATGCGTTGGCTGCTAATTAGGGATTCTTTGCTTCAGAATTGTTTCAAATGTTTAATCTTTTTGTTGTTGATGATATTGTTTTGTCTCTTCTTTCGTGATTCCTCTCTGTTACCAGACTGTGTCTGGACAGATGCCCACTAGATGAGCGATAGCCATTATGTTGTATTATTTAAAAATGATTCAAATGACCCCTCAAATCCATAGGATTATCAGACTGTCAGTTAGGAGGTTACCATTGCCAAACACAAGGCATTGTGTGTCTTTCATTGTGTCATCGCCTCACATCTCTGCATCCATCATCACTACTGCATAACCATCCCAGGATGTAGATCAGGATGTGGACAGACTCTCTGTTTTGTTCATTTCTGCTTTTCTAAGACAAAGTTTCAACCTCCTGGCCCAGCTGTTGGACCCAGCAGATAGTCGGTGGAGTCACATGACCCCGTCTGGTTAATAATAATGTATTCACTTAGCAGACGCTTTAATCCAAAGCGACGTACAGGGATTAGATCTACAGTCAAATGCTCTAACCACTGAGTTACTCCCGTCATGGTTCACTGGAGGACTATGAACACCATGTTGGGGACACAGCGCGAGCTACACTGGAGAACACCGTTCACAATCATCCCCTGTCAGACTGTGTGAAGCCCTCTGCTGCGGCTGGACTAGTTTCCTGTCAAGGGCTCGATCTGCTGGTCTGAGAGGTCTCCAGGTCTAAGCGACTCTTGTATGTCTGTTTTTAGGATGCTGACTGTTTGGGCTTCTGTAACCTGTCAGGGTTATGGTGAATTAAGACATTCTTAACTGGCTTGATGATTATATAAAGTGCAATTATTATAACACAAGAGCCCTCTCTAAAAAAAAAAGTTAAAAAGGAAATACAAAAAAAACAAAATGTTGATTTGACAATGTATGACCCCAGTACCTTTCCCACTACCCTGTCCTGTTCTTGATTAAGATTGTCAAATAAATGAAATTCTTTTCTAAACCAGCAAGACATTTTTTTTTTCATTGCACATTCCTCACACCTACTATAAAAAAAACACAATTGTGCAAAGAGATTGAAATAATTGAGTTGTGGAGCGAAGAAGGTACAATATCTGGAAAACAGCCGAGCACACAATATCTGGATTGGAAACTTCAATCTTCAAGATAAAAAAGAAACAAATTGGAATCATATCTGAATTACATCCTAACCTTTTTTTGTTGAGCTGCAAGTCCATAAATTGATTTGTGCTTGTCCGTCCTCATGAATTTACGCACAACTGCCATATTCATGAATGTTTATTTTTTGTTATGATGGCATGGGGGATTCCATTCGCCTTCCAGTCTTCTATCATGGTTGTAAAATGGCCGCTAAAGCGATGGGCAGAAGCTAGAGAAACCTTGGAAGAGTCATATAAATGGAAATAAGAAAGTATAGGCCTTCTCCCACTCCTCTCCCCGCGGTGTTGCATTTGTGAGTGAAAAGTGCACACGTTCCTCCGGAAAAATACACGAGAATATATTACTTTTAATAATGTATATGATCCCATTATTCAAAAACAGGCTATCCAACTGAGAGCTGTTGAATATTTAGCCTGAAGAAGCAGTGCCCTGAGGCACGGGTCTCATCACCACCCTGCCTTCCTAAACTGCCCTACATTTTCCAAATGTCAGCTCTCATAAGGAATATTATAAATCTGAGCCTCAAATTATTTTTGACTGAGGGCTTTTCTTTCAAGTCAAACATCACTGGGGTCAAATCCATAGAAAATACGAACACACAAATACAAACCAGAAACTCTTTGTTTGCACTATACATTAGAAGATTATGGATCATTTACATTTTGGAAATGGGGAACGAGGGGGGGGGGGACAATGGCAATGGATCCCATTGTGTGATCTGTACATCAACCCTGCAGCAGTCGATGTTGGCACACATAAAGGTTTGTGTCCTCGGTGGGCGCTGGCTGTTGAGTTGGCCTGTCGTTGAGCGCTTGTTGTCAAGCCGACGGGATGTTGTCATTGACGACCCGTGTCAGGCTTTTTTTTCCCTGGCCCCCCCCCCCCGGGCCCCCTGGGCCCCCTGGCCCCCCCTGGGCCCACTGGCTGGCCCCAGCCAGTGGGCCCTGGCACATCCTGGGGCAGCTGCGCAGATAAACCTGCAGGATTACACACCCAACTCACCCCCACACACACATACACACATCCTGCTCATCCTACACACACATGCGTACACACCACACACTCGTACACACACACAGGATTAGGCTGCTGAGGGCGAGCGACAGGAGCCACCCTGGCTTGCAGCAGCAGAAGCCCAGGGTGACAGAGATAAAGGAGGAGAGGACAGGCAGGGGAGGACAGACAGCCAGGGATGAGAGGGGAGGAGAGGACAGAGTCAGGGGAGGAGAGGATGAGAGGGGAGGATAGGATGAGAGGGGAGGAGAGGATGAGAGGGATGAGAGGGGAGGAGAGGACAGAGAGTCAGGGGAGGAGAGGAAAAAAGGGAGGAGGAGAGGACAGGCAGGGGAGGACAGACAGCCAGGGATGAGAGGGGAGGATAAGACAGAGAGTCAGGGGAGGACAGGATGAGAGAGAGGGGAGGAGGAGAGGATAGAGTCAGGGGAGGACAGGATGAGAGAGAGGGGAGGAGGAGAGGATAGAGAGTCAGGGGAGGGAGAGAGAAAGGGAAGAGAATGAGGAGGTTCTTATGGAGCTTCTACCACCAGCTCCTCCACAATGTTCATGGAATCAAGGAACTACTTGACTTCAGTACACAGAGGCAGAAAGTGTTTTTGTATTAGAACAAAAAAAAATCTTTAACCTTGAAAAGATGCACTATGAAATATAAATCAATCTTGTTTCATCTTGATGCCAAACAGCACAAATTGTATCCATCTCACTAAGTGAGAAGGTACAACAAAATTAAGTAAATGGCACCGCCAGGAGGCTCAAAAGTGAACTACTTTTATACCAGAAAATGAAAATTCCAAATCCAAAAATCTTTGAACGAATCATCTTTTATTCGTAAAAATATAATAAATTACTCATAATCGCGTCGTTACAAATTGTTCACATTCATTTTGTTCAGTGTTTGCTCATCACAACATGCTGGGTTTACAAATAAACCAAAGTACTAAATCTAAAAATGGAATCAACAAACTTTCAACAATTCTGTTTTTAGGTCTACCATGCCTCATTAAGAACCACCTATCCTGGATAAAGAGTTTCTATTCAGCTCGAAAACTTAAAATCGAAACTAAAAGTAAATCAGAGGAAACTAAACATATGGACTCTGCTTATCCTACGTCCATATCTCCAGCTTTAGTGGTTGTTATTATTAGGAAAGGCACACGGAAACACTATCAGATAAATGCCATGCCTTTAACAAACAAGGTGACACAAACATTAAAACTCACACAGAAACAACACAGGCATTTTCACACAAGGCACTCCAGAAAGGTTGTCGACTGTTAAGGCAGGAAGAGGTGTGATGGGGGGGGGGGGGGGGGTAGTGCGATAGTTCCAGTAACCAGCCACCAGAACAGTAGCTCATATAACCGGGCAGAGTTACAGAGGGTATATCTTCGGTGATGGGAATCAATATGACACTCTCACCTCCCACAGAGAGAGTCTAAAATAACACTCAGAAGATCCCTGTCTACTCTGGAATGTCACACTCTGAAACAATGATGGTGTCACAGCTTGACACACACATCAATACATCAGTTCAACAGCCAATTAATTAGATTTAGACCAGATACAAACGGTAAAAGGTAACCATGTTTACGGAACTTCTCGACATAATACGGATCAACGTATAATAAGAAGTCATAGACTGTACACTGAGCAAGGACTACATCCTGACATGGAACAACAATATATTCACCACGTCCCCTCGACAGGGCCCAAACTGACAATATTTTGTAAGAAATAACATCATTATACCTAGGTAAGTAAGGCCCCGTTACACAGACATTTATTAATCCTAGTCTAGCCTCTTAGCCTTATGTTATCAATGGAGATATTTGATAAATATAAGATATTCTTATATTTATCCCACTTAGTACTGCTAGTTTATGTACCCTTAGTATAGTTAGTCCACATATTTAAATTTTAGGTATATGTTTATTGTATGCACCTTCCTGCCAAAGCAAATTCCTTGTCTGTGCAAACTTTCATGGCGAATAAATCCCTTTCTGATTCTGATTCTGATTCTGAGATCTTCATCGAATCTTTCTCTTACTTTTAGGACTAGGCTTAAACCATGTCTGGGGAAATAACAACTAAAAGATTAAGCTAAACGTTTACGACAAAAAAAGGCTGTTTCTAAAGTTGGAACGTTCCATCACCTGAGAAAAGTCAGAGAACCTGAAGAGACAACAGGAACCGCAGAAGGGTTCCTCCCAGTCCGGTCTGTTCCAGAGGAGGGTACCACCAGGAGGGTACCACCTCGCCATCACACGGTGTAATCCAGCTCTGCGTTCAGCCTCGTGTACATGTCGTAGATGGCGTCCACCGTGGCCGTGTAGTTGACCAGGAACTGGCGCAGGCAGGCCAAACACTCCTCCTCCGTGACCTCCTGACCTTTCGACAGAGACTTGAGGAAGTCCGACTTGTAGGGCGCGGCGAGCAGCGCGGCCTGTGGAGAGAAAACGCGAGCGTTCCAGAATAAAAGCTCTGACTCACAGCATGCGCACCCCAGGGGCGTAGCCAGAATAATCTTTTTGGGTAGGCCTAGAAAAATATGAAGGAATCTTTTCAGTTTTTTTTACTTACTTTGTGATGTGCACCCGGTGCATAATTTTTCAGAGATATTTTCGTTTTTGGGTAGGCCTCAGAACAAATTGGGTAGGCATGTGCCAACCCAGGCCTACCCGTAGCTACGCCCCTGGCGCACCCACTCCTCTAACACGTAACATTTTGTCGTTTTTATATTCACTTAGCCAACGCTTTTATCCGCTATTTGCCAACGGCGCATAAAGAAGGGAAAGCAGAAGATCAAGCGGCAGAACTGCACAGTTACTGTCAGGGTCATGATTAAACCGCGTATTGGTAAACGTGTCGTCTGTGCCCTAACCTGGAAGACCTTCTGCACGATCCAGCCGTGGTACCTCTTGAGGGCCTGCTCGTAGGCCTTGGTGATGTTCACCCTGATCAGGTTGGGGTTGTTTTCGTCTATGTCTCCGTCGGCCAAACTCTGCAGCAGGATCTGGATGAAACGCAGCCCCCTGCGAGACCACAGCGGACATCGACGGGCAGCCAAGTTAAAACCCTATCAGCCAGAGGTTCTACTTCCTGGTCAGTGGTTGTGATGTCATAATGCATGTCATAGGAGATGATTTAGGGGCGGGCAGTAGAACATGTCCAACCCATTACTGTGATTGTGATGTCATAATGCATTGCCCCCACCAATCTTCAAACTACACCCTTTGACCTTTGACCCCCCAGGACACCCTAAAGGGGTTATACCCAACTTCCTCTGCTTCAAAGCTGCATGTTTCACACACGGTTCTACACTTACCTCTTCAGCCACATGAGGGCCAGAGTGGCTCCTACCTTGGGCCACTCTGCTCCATGTGCCTCCTTCTCTGCCTCCACTATGTCCTGGAGTGTAGCATACTTGGCCGGATCTTTCTCGTAAACACCCCTGATTTTCTGCACATTAAAACAAGGATAAGCGTTGCACGTAAACACCGTAACACAGACAATGGGAGCTACGCTGCTGTGAATTTGTCAGACTAAACTGTGTTCAACACTTATAGTGGAGACAGGAAACTTACTGTTATATTTCCAGAGATGTCTGATTTGATTGGGGAAAACACTTTAGACCCCAGGCAGTCTAAACAGGACCGGGAGAAATGATAGAAATTTGGAGTGAGACAGAGACCTGACTGTTTGGAAGCCCATGTTAGTGAAGAATTGAATAATGATGAATTATTCTGCACAAAGGATGTGGGTGCGATCTGAAAAGAGTCCATTCATATGGTCTGTAAAAGGGCACTGCTACAATGTTGGAGTCGGAATTTAAAAGACCCACAAAAGGACATATTTGACGCCTTGGCGACTTACTAAATGAAACAAGACAAACGAATGTGTGTAATAGTCTTAAAGCATTTCATGTTAAGTTCTAGCCTACGTATAATACAGTAACAAGAAAGGCAGGTTAAAATACTGAAATGTAATCAACTCATTGATTGTATTGCTGGTTGCTGTTGCTGTGAAATATGTAAAAACAAGTTCATGTAAAAAAAACACAAAAAAACATGGGTCCGCCCATACAAGTAAATATAGCGTTATTATAGAATGCCTTTATGGATGTTGGGGCTTGAAATAAAACACCCAAAGGAAAACACCCAAAGGAAAACATGAAAACCCAAGAGTTACGGCCAAAGAAAGACAACAACATATCCATGACAGCACCGTTTCGTTAAGGAAGGCAGGTGTTCTCGTGTTCAGCACTCACCAAAGAACGGCGGAAGATGAGACACGGATTCCAGAAACAACTTAGTGTCCACGTCATTGTCAGCTGGGAGCTCTGAGAATTGATTATCCAGTAAAAAGGCCATTTGTCAAATAATGACATTAACCAACGGCTTTCACGGTGGCAGACTGTAGTTTTACACTAAACCCGGAACTGTCTTCCGTGTTCTTCTGCTGCGTTGGATTGGCTGGGAGGCGCGCCCAGACCAGTCCATCCATTCACAGGTAGAGCACAAAGACTGTGTGCCGCACGGTGGGGAACCGCAGGATCGCACACCTGTGGTTTAAATGTAAACTATAACTATATTGTGCAGATGACTGTGCTATTTGGGGAAAAATAATACATTCGTAGTTCTTTCCCAAGTTGACATCTCCATCAAGAAACACGAAGCATTCCGATATTAGGTTATAAATTAGGCTACTGTTTATTACTTTGAAAGGCAGATTTTTCCAACCACAACGGTAAGAATTGTATGACAGGAATCCCAGTGTTGTTTGGTTCGTGACACTCAAATGGAACACATGATCATCCACACATCTCAGGCCAACATTTGTGTCATAACAGATCTCAAAGGGGGCCATTTATGACTACATTTCCACAACCACTTCGTTGCACTTGTTTGGCCATTAGCAGCATGTAGGAGATGATGCACGGTTAGACAGGGTTCAGCACCACACCAACAGAACAGAGACGGACCACGAGCTCTGGTTGCCGGCGGAAATATTATTACGTCGGAGATGAAAACCATGCGATACAGGAAGGCATCAATTGTTTAGTTAAACTTATTTTATGAAAATAAATGTTGACATTTCGTTAGCTACGGATGACATACAGTATCTATAAATAGACTATAGCATTACGATTATATGTATTATGAATATACGTTTGTACACTTTCATTCTATAAAAAAAATATTTTGGGTTTATAATAAAAAGAAATGCATTTCGGGATGTCAAAAATAAGAAAACCAATCCGTCATAATAACGAAGACATGATCTTGGTTGTGTGACGTATGGCTTTAGCAGGGAATTACAATACTTTGGAACATCCATGGAGCCTATTATGACTAGGGCATTTTACTGTGACGTGTCACTGCGCTGGTAGTACACATGGCTGTGTTCAATAACTTCCACAAGGTTTCAATGTCCAACGTTGGCAATTCTACAATAAATGAAACCTTTGGACAGTCACAATGTAGTCATTGGTGTGTAGAAGGGGGCAGCAAAGTTACAGCACAACCACAAAGCACAAAAAACACCCAACATTTAAAAGGCTGCAACATGTCTATTTATACGTTCACCCAGGTAGACAAGTCTTTAAACTCCACTAATATGCGCTAATACCACTTGTACTCAAAAACAGGGCCTTGGCATGACCCACGATTCTCCAAGGAAAACTTTCTGTAAACTTCACACAAGAACCCTATAACGTTTAACTGGTAACATAATACATTAAATAAAAATGCCATACAAATAATAACAGTAATACTGATTACATTGAAATTAGCCAGACCATTAACACATATCAAGAGGGAGGTCTTTGGATAAAAAAAAACAAACAAAAAAAAAACATACAAACAATTCAAACTAAATTAGTTGCTGTTTTCTTTGGTTGTCACAGTGACCAGTTGCTTAGCGGCCTTTGCGATGTCATAGGCGCACTGGATCACTTGCTGAGTGACCAGCTGCATGTCAGAGGGGCGGGGCTCGTGAAGCGAGGCCTTCTGGCATTCTCCCTGCAGCCGGCTGGCACTGGAGGTGAGCAGGCCCAGAGAGTCACGCACCATCTTAGACTGGGGTCTCTGAGGAGGGAGGGGGGAGAGAGGAGATTAGGGTGGAGGTAGGGGGGCAAGAGAGGTGTAGAGAGGTGGGAAGAGAGATGGAGGGAGAGAGAACATTAGGGTGGGGGCAGGGGGGCAAGAGAGGTGTAGAGAGGTGGGAAGAGAGATGGAGAGAGAGAGAAGATTAGGGTGGGGGCAGGGGGGCAGGAGAGGTGTAGAGAGGTGGGAAGAGAGATGGAGAGAGAGAGAAGATTAGGGTGGGGGCAGGAGAGGTGTAGAGAGGTGGGAAGAGAGATGGAGAGAGAGAGAAGATTAGGGTGGGGGCAGGAGAGGTGTAGAGAGGTGGGAAGAGAGATGGAGAGAGAGAGAAGATTAGGGTGGGGGCAGGGGAGGTGTAGAGAGGTGGGAAGAGAGATGGAGAGAGAGAGAAGATTAGGGTGGGGGCAGGAGAGGTGTAGAGAGGTGGGAAGAGAGATGGAGAGAGAGAGTGTTCAGCATGGGCCAGGGGGAAGAGGCAGGTCACATACTGTTGACAAAACACAGCCCCGTACTATGGCTTTTCCCAGGCAGGTGTCAGGCCAGGTAGGTTTGGAGGGTGTGTGTGCTTGTTGTGTGTGTGTGTGTGTGTGTGTGTGTGTGTGTTGAAATTCAGACAATGATCTGAGCCCGACAACTGTATGGATTACTTAAATAGTGTTGCAAATAACCGAGACCCATTCAGAATGTCAAAAATGCAATCATTTACATTTTGGGACCGGTCAAGTTAAGTTGGGCACGGTGAATTTTGCACTTCGGGACAGTACTGGGACAGCGAGGAAGACCAGTTATGTGCGAGCCCTGCCCTGTCTATCACAGTGGAACATCCCAGCAGCCTTACACCTGTGTCATCTCTGCTTGTTTACCAAACACCGAGCCCCTGGTGTTGAGTAGCCCAGGGTGGCAGGGGCTTACCTTGGGAAACAGGGTGGCCATCTCTCTCACGGCCACATGGATCCTTTCAGAGCACGGGACAAAGCTGGAGGGAGGAAAACACAACAACACCCCATGCTGTTAGACACCACAACGGTTCAATAAACACACAAAAACACTTCCCTGGATGACTGATGCTGAAGGGAGTCTTGCAAACCCCCCCCCCCCCTCCCCCGCCCCAAATGAACCATGTAATCGCGAGCAGGCCTTGTTCAGTGGACCACTCATTAGCAAACCATGCTGAGTCCATCAGAATGCCATAGGAACACATCCTGCATTGTTCCTGCATCACAATCTAATAGAGGGAAACGATGCAGACAAAATGGAAGCCAGAGGCACAAGGACGTTTCCACAGAGCGAGGTTTGGCACACAAGCGCAAAAAGCCAAGCAAAATACCACACAGAGTTAAAAGTTAAGGTCCCAAACCTTGAGGCTTGGTGTCAATGGCAAGATTTCAGATGCCAAATAACTTTGGATTGTAATACGTGTCTGTTTATATATATATATATATTTAATCTAAAAGCAGATTCAACATTACGGATATCATGAGGATGGAAAAATATCAGTAAATCACCGAGGCTTTACGCCTTCTAAATTGGGCGTTCCCGAGGGGGATGTTGGCAGTCCTCTTTGTTTCCTGCCAGCTGTATTTAGTACGAGACCCAACAACACCCCTCCCCACCCCCCTGCCCCCAGCCAGCCAGCACACAGCCAGAGGAGACACAGAGCCTGACAGCCAGGGACCGAGGCAGCAGTACCAGGAGCCAGGAGGACCCTGGAGGGAACACGTGGAGGAGGAAGAGGAGGAGGAAAAGGAGCCCCCGGGGGCCCTTCCAGGGCAGGGCAGCAGGGTGGGGAGGCAGCCTCGGTCCAGGCTCTCCCTGTCAGAGCAGGGCACCAGGCCAGGGGGACAGTCTGGGACCCCCACCTCGCAGCAGGGGAGCAGGCTGGGGAAGCACCCCTGACTGGCCCCGAACCTGGAGCTGCCCTCCCCCGCGCCACGGGGGGAGGGAGGGGAGGGAGAGGATGAGGTGGGAGACAGAGTGAATGCAGAACTCAGGAGGGTGAATGGAAAGATGGTATGGAGGAATAACAGGATCAGATAACACAATTCTGCTCTACAACTCCGAAGTGTGTGTGTGCGCATGTGTGTGCTCTCCATGTGTGTGAGTAGTCAGTGTGTGTGTGTGTGTGTGTTCCTCACCTGTCGTGCTTGTTCTCCTGGGCGGCCCTCAGCAGCTCCTGGATGTTCTTGGTGATCTGCTCCGTCTTACAGATGACGTCCTCGGTGCAGGGCAGGGTGGAGTCTGCCTCGCTCCCCTCCACCTCCTCCTCCTCCTCCTGCTGCTCTCCCAGGCCACCCGGAGAGCCCTCTGCCAGCCAGCTGCAGGCCCGGCCTGACACACTGCACAGGGGTGGAGGGAGAGAGGTGGAGGGAGAGGGGTGGAGGGAGAGGGGTGGAGGGATAGGGGTGGAGGGAGTGAATGTATTGCTTTGGTTGGAGTTGTCATGTACAAGACTTTTTGACATGCATGTTGTCTCTTCATGTATTTTTTTTTGGTCTGCTGCATTAGTGTGTCAGCAAAAAAGAGAAGTATTTTCAATATATATATAGCTTCATATTTTCATTTCCTTATCCCTCAAAGCATTTTAGCTTTAGGCTTACTTGATTTTTTAAATTAAAAACTTTCTGAAAACGTTTGCACAGTACTGCAGACGAGAGCCCGGATGGGCTCTGGCAGGTCGTACCCAGACTCGTCGAGCTGGGAGAGGTCGGCTGCGTTGTCGTAGTCGTTGTCCGTTACGCCTCCTTGCCCCTCCAGGCTGCAGCCCTGCAGTGGGACAGAAGACACCGTCACACACCCAGCCACGCCCACAACGCCACCTCAGTGGTCCACAGGGTCCACACCGACACGTACGAGCAGGTCTGAACCGCAGCCAACACACATTACCGCGGGCGGGTTCTCGCAAAAGCGGCGGACGAATCAGATTCATGCTATCCTGACCCGTACAGCCAATCGGATCGCGAGATCTCCGATGGTTTCAAAGCGAGGAAAAAAAACAAAAAAAGGGCACAGGAAGGAATGTTGGATCCATTGAGTGGATCTTGGTGACTTAATGCAGTAAGAAAAGCAGTGACCTGGCGTTAGTGCTGGTTCTGGAAGGGTTCTGTTGTGCTGTGTAAACGGGTCAAGTCCATGGCTGATAGAGAGAGGTACATTAGGGTGACAAAGCCTTTATTCTGTGTGCATGTTTAGGACAAGGAGGCTGATTTGCGCCCCTGGTCCTGTGGGCTTTCAGACTGGGCAAGAAAACAGCGTGCAGAAGATCCAGTCCACCTTGGGCCAGAGAGAGAGAGAGGATCAGAGAGAGAGAGAGAGAGGATCAGAGAGAGAGAGGATCAGAGAGAGAGAGAGGATCAGAGAGAGAGAGAGAGGATCAGAGAGAGAGAGAGAGAGAGGATCAGAAAGAGAAAAGGAAAAAGGCAGAGAAAGAGACAGAATCATAAAGAGAGGGAGAGCGAGAAAAACAGAGACAAGAGAAACAGAGACAGAGAGAGATACAGGGAGAGATACAAAGACAGAGAGAGATACAGGGAGAGATACAAAGACAGAGAGAGATACAGGGAGAGATACAAAGACAGAGAGAGATACAGGGAGAGATACAAAGACAGAGAGAGATACAGGGAGAGATACAAAGACAGAGAGAGTTCTCTGGCAGTAGTGGAGGAGGACAGGTCAGTGAGCTTCAGCAGATCACAGCAGTGAGTGTGGGCAGGCAGGCAATGCTGGAGGGCAGCGAGGAGACAAGAGGCGAGGAGACGAGCGGGGGAACAGATCCCCCCCCCCCCCCCCCCCCTCCTGGCCTGCAGGAGCTGGCCTCCCTGAGAGGGGAAGGTTCGGTACTTAACCCTTCGAGCTCTCTCGTCCCGCGACCAGGACAAGGAGGAGGGGAAGGTGGGCAGGGAGGAGGAGGCCGATCCCAGGGGGCCACGCCCAATCTAGAGAGGAGTCAAACCAGGTTTACGTGTTGGGCTGTTGGGATGGAGGGGTGGGCGGGGGGGGACACATGAAGATGCTTAAAAAAACGACAACAAAAAAAACTATACTTGACTGCTGTGGGTGGAGGGCCTGTAAAACGTGACCGGGGGATACTTACTTTACTGTGATAACACATGACTTGTCGGGGGGGCGGGGGGTACTAGCGGCGATACATAAACAGCGCAAACCAAACCAGGTCGGGCCCGACACCCCTCACCATCCCCGCGGCGACGGCGAGAGGCGGAGCTCCAGGACTTACGTTGGTGGGCAGCGGGTGCAGGGTGAGGCCGTCCTCGGGCCTCGGGGCCTCTCTGTGGGGGTAGGGCCGCACGCCCGAGCCCGTCTCGTACATGGACATGGGGCGCCCGCCCCGCACCGGGGGCCGGCCGGGGGGCTGGTGGGGGTGAGGGGGGCCCCCGGGGGCCTGCCAGCGCAGGGTGGTGTTCTCCGTCTGCAGGGAGTTCAGCTGGGGGAGGGAGGTGGGGGGGTGAGGAAGGGGGAGAGATGGAGAAGGGAGGGGGGAGAGATGGGAAGGAGGAAGAAGGGGATTAGGGAGAGGGAGAGATGGAGGGGGGAGGGAGGGGGGTTGGATGGGATGAGGGAGGGTGGATGGGATGGGATGAGGGAAAGAGGGAGGGGGGGGTGGATGGGATGAGGGAGGGGGGGTAGATGGGTTGAGGGAGAGGAAGGGGGGGTGGATGGATGGGATGAGGGAGATCAGAAGGAAGGTCAGACAGAGAGGGGATGAGGATGACCTTCCCCAGGCCCTGGCTCTGACAGCAGCTATACATGATGTAGGAACACTGCAGCAGCACACTGCCTGCTGGTCTCACTTCCCTTTCTTATTATAGCTGTGTTACGCCATTGTTCTCTGGAGAAAACCCCACACAATACAGCTGCTTCCTTGAGAAACATGTCTTGTGGAGACTTTTTGGAGTGTAGGCCAGTGTAACTTTCAGAAGTGTAGGAGTTTAGGCTGGTGGACCTTGTAGAAGTGTAAGAGTTTAGGAGTATATAAGCGATTGAGTGTAGGGCTTTAGGCCAGTGTAGTAGTATAGTAGCATAGTAGTATAGTAGCATAGTGGTATAGTAGTGTAGTATAGTAGTATTGATGTATAGAAGTGCAGGGCGTTAGGACGGTGTACCTTGTAGATGTGTAAGAGTTTAGGAGTATGGGAGTATAGAAGCGATTGAGTGTAGGGCTTTAGGCCAGTGTAGTAGTAGAGTAGTATAGTAGCATAGCAGTTATAGTATAGCAGTATAGAAGTGCAGGGCGTTAGGACGGTGTACCTTGCCCTGCATCAGTCGCAGTTCCTCGCTGAGGTGACAGTTGACCTTGAGGAGCTGCTGGATCTTAGCCTCAGAGGCCGTCAGAGCCGTCTTCACCTCCATGAACTCCTGCACTGTGATTGGTCCGTCTGAGAGGTCAGATGACTCGGAACTCTGCGGGTGGGGGTGTAGGTGTGTATGTGCGCATGTGTGTGCGCGTGGGAGAATAAGTGTGTGGGGGAAGGGGGGTCAACAGGGATACCAAGCTTCAGGTTACGTGCCATCGACAGGGAGACATGTAGTGATGGTGTATTTATAGAGGCGCTGATGCTGGATGCCGGCTCGGTGTCTCGTTACCTTGGTGCGCCCAATGTTCCCATTGTTCTCCGAGACCGGCTCGCGGTCCCCGTCCTCGTCCGACGCCACGCTGTCGTAATCCGGCTGGTCGTTGTCCTGGCTCTCGCTGCCATGGCGACTGCTCATCCCCTTCAGGATCAGCTCCACGTCATCTGCAGACAGAACGCAGCGAGTCAGCAGACGCACTTTCTGTTTTTTTTCGTCGCCCCCGGCGACCGAGCCCGAGTTGGGCAACGCAGAACAGGAAGGAGCTAGTGAGGGCGAGGCACCTTTGGGGCTTTCGCAGGAGTTCCCCCGCTGCCGGCGTTTGGCGTCGGTTAGAATGTCGATGACGAGGGTGGCGAACTCATGTGCGTTGAACCTCGCCAGCTTCTGGCGGCCCTGGAAGACGGAGAGATCAAAGAGAGAGAGAAAGAAAAGAAAAAAATGGAATAAAGACAGAGATAGAGACAGGAAGTAAGACAGGAAGTAAGAAAGGAAGTAAGAAAGACAGACAACCCAAGGCGATCTCATCAGAACCAAACCCTCAACTTCTTTAGACTGAACACTCGTCTAAGAGACATGTTATCCTGACATGACTAGAGACCCTGGGGGTGTAGGTGTAGGGGGGTGGGTCTAGGGCAGTGGTTCCCAACCTTTTTTCAGTCATGGCACCCTTTGAAAAGTTTCTACATTGTGTGGCACCCCCCCCCCCACCCTGAGCTGAGCGTGCCCACCAAGTCAGTCAACTCATCCAGCTGCAAGGACAATTCGTTGAAGGACTTTTACGCGGCGCCCCTGCTCTCGTCAGACGGCACCCCGGTTGGGAAACACTGGTCTAGGGTATAGAGGCTTTGGGTGTGTGAGTATCTGAGGTGTGGTGGGACCGGGTGCAGTGTGTGAGGACTTGCCTGGTTCCTGGTGGAGGAGTATTCGGGGTTGACGGGTAGGAAGGGGACCACAGTGGCATCTGTCACCAGACTGCTGTGATTCTGGGTCGCCAGCCACACTGCGAGGGGAGATTTACATGTCATTCATTTAGCAGACGCTTCTATCAAATACCACATACAGATGGCGGGTACAGAGAGTAGAGCAGAAGATCAAGGATCCAAAGTGCACAGTTATGACTGTTTCCGCGGTCAGAGTCGAGGAACGGTCTCTATCAGGTCTAAGCTCATCGTGTGAATGATGGTGAGGGGTCACCTCACCTGCGTCGGTTTCTCTCCTGTCCACCTCGTCGTAGACGTCCATGGCGAGCTCTTCAAACTGGTGGTTGGTGAGCTGAAAGGATGATTGAGGAACACAGTGAGGACTTCACAAGCTCAGACCTACTTACTGACATGAAATGGACCATTCTGAAGTTCCTGAATCCACAAAGACAAACGTTCCAGAAAAACTGCATGAATACATGATGACTCACAGACTGGAGCTTTTTCTTTGCAGCTTTTGCAAACTCCGACAGATCCAGACTGCTGCAGACAGAAAAACAGATATGTACTTAAAACTCTTCAGTAAACACCATGAGATTGTAAGTGACAGGGTTAGATACTTACTCATTTCTTAACCATCGAAATGACGCAGCAATGGGAGACAATTTCAATGACAATCGTGTTATTATAAAGGTTGAAAATCTACATTTGTATACAGTGCATTAATAAGTGGCCCAACACTCAGGTAGGTACAGCTCCTACTTGCACATAAACAATACCAATAATAAGAAGTGTTCATTTAGCAGCTTTGATCCAAAACGACGCACAAAGGGGGAATCGAACCAGCGGCCTCTTGATCTAAAGTCACGTACGCTCCCACTGAGCTCCACCCACCCATTCTAGAGCACAGACACGTGTATGACTAGCAATATCTTTTCTTACCTGTCAGCCATTTGCGGGATAATGAAGTGTTGTTCGTTCCGGTGGTCTGGTGGAAACACAAACAGAGACAGGTTAGAGACACATCCACGTCTTGGTTTGTGTCCCTGTCACCGAGGCCTGGTCCAGTTTGTGTCCCTGTCACACAGGCCTGGTCCAGTTTGTGTCCCTGTCACCCAGGTCTGGTCCAGTTTGTGTCCCTGTCACACAGGCCTGGTCCAGTTTGTGTCCCTGTCACCCAGGCCTGGTCCAGTTTGTGTCCCTGTCACCCAGGTCTGGTCCAGTTTGTGTCCCTGTCACTCAGGCCTGGTCCAGTTTGTGTCCCTGTCACCCAGGTCTGGTCCAGTTTGTGTCCCTGTCACTCAGGCCTGGTCCAGTTTGTGTCCCTGTCACCCAGGTCTGGTCCAGTTTGTATTCCTGTCACCCAGGCCTGGTCCAGTTTGTATTCCTGTCACCCAGGCCTGGTCCAGTTTGTGTCCCTGTCACACAGGCCTGGTCCAGTTTGTGTCCCTGTCACCCAGGCCTGGTCCAGTTTGTGTCCCTGTCACACAGGTCTGGTCCAGTTTGTATTCCTGTCACCCAGGCCTGGTCCAGTTTGTGTCACCCAGGTCTGGTCCAGTTTGTGTCCCTGTCACCCAGGCCTGGTCCAGTTTGTGTCCCTGTCACACAGGTCTGGTCCAGTTTGTGTCCCTGTCACACAGGCCTGGTCCAGTTTGTGTCCCTGTCACTCAGGTCTGGTCCAGTTTGTGTCCCTGTCACCCAGGTCTGGTCCAGTTTGTGTCCCTGTCACACAGGCCTGGTCCAGTTTGTGTCCCTGTCACCCAGGCCTGGTCCAGTTTGTGTCCCTGTCACTCAGGTCTGGTCCAGTTTGTGTCCCTGTCACCCAGGTCTGGTCCAGTTTGTGTCCCTGTCACACAGGCCTGGTCCAGTTTGTGTCCCTGTCACCCAGGCCTGGTCCAGTTTGTGTCCCTGTCACACAGGTCTGGTCCAGTTTGTGTCCCTGTCACTCAGGCCTGGTCCAGTTTGTGTCCCTGTCACCCAGGCCTGGTCCAGTTTGTGTCACCCAGGTCTGGTCCAGTTTGTGTCCCTGTCACACAGGCCTGGTCCAGTTTGTGTCCCTGTCACTCAGGTCTGGTCCAGTTTGTATTCCTGTCACACAGGCCTGGTCCAGTTTGTGTCCCTGTCACCCAGGTCTGGTCCAGTTTGTGTCCCTGTCACACAGGCCTGGTCCAGTTTGTGTCCCTGTCACACAGGTCTGGTCCAGTTTGTGTCCCTGTCACTCAGGCCTGGTCCAGTTTGTGTCCCTGTCACACAGGCCTGGTCCAGTTTGTGTCACCCAGGCCTGGTCCAGTTTGTGTCCCTGTCACACAGGTCTGGTCCAGTTTGTGTCCCTGTCACTCAGGCCTGGTCTGGTCTGGCTCCTCACCTGGCCTCCTCCCACAGAGGTAGAACGTGAGCCGGTCAGTGAGTTCGTACTGGATCTCCACCAGGCGGTCAGCCAGCTCCTTGTGCCCCGCTTGTCTGAGGGGCAGAGGGGCAGGGGGGAGAGGGAAGGGGGCGGAGGGGGAGAGAGGCAGGGGGGAGAGGGAAGGGGGCGGAGGGGGAGAGAGGCGGAGGGGCAGGGGGGAGAGGGAAGGGGGCGGAAGGGGAGAGAGGTGGAGGGGCAGGGGGGCAGGTGGTGGAGGGAATGGGGTCAGGGGGCAGAGGGAAGGGGGCAGAGGGGGAGAGAGGCGGAGGGGCAGGGGAGAAGCAGGTCATGAACACCAGCCTCATCAACAATAACAAGATCAACACACTTTTCTATTCGTTGTCAAGCACAACTCTGTGACTCCAGACAGTCAAAATAGAATAAGAATTTTGGGGGAGTTTTCTCTGTATCTATATCTAGGAGTACTGGCTGTTGCGCAGTTATACACTCAGAAAAAGGAAGGTGGACGTATCACAGTTAAGCCTTAGAGCTCAGCGAGAGAGTCGGGGGCCCCGTGGGAGAGTCCAGGACGTTGGGTACCTTGCGTAATCGATGGGGGTCTTCCCCCCGGTGTCCAGGGCTCCGGGGTCGGCCCCGTACACGGCCAGCAGCTCCGCCTGGCACAGCTGGCCTGCCTTGGCGGCTATGTGCAGGGGGGTGTTTCCCTTCTCCTGGAGGTGAGGGGGTTCAAATGCAACGCACATTGTGAGCTTTGTGACAGTAGCTTTCTCGAGGGGGTTGGATAGTAGAAACAGCACATAACTCATGTATACATGTATGTTTGAAGCAGCCATCCCAAACACTGCCCCCCCCCCCTCCTACCCTAACATCCCCCCCCTCACCCCAACACCCCCCCCCCTCACCCCCTCACCCCCCCCCTCACCCCAACATCCCCCCCCCTCACCCCAACACCCCCCCCCCTCACCCCCACCCCCCTCTCACCCCAATACCCCCCCCTCACCCCAACACCCCCCCCTCTCACCCCCCCCCTCACCCCAACACCCCCCTCTCACCCCAACACCCCCCCCCTCACCCCAACACCCCCCCTCACCCCAACACCCCCCCCCTCTCACCCCTACACACACCTCACCCCAACACCCCCCCCCTCACCCCAACACCCCCCCCCCCCCTCACCCCAACACCCCCCCCCCCCCCCCTCACCCTGGGAGAACACTGGAAAGTGCTTTGGTGTCCCGTTGAGGATAACTTACTGGATGGAAGAAGTTGGCCTGGGCCCCCAGGGACAGCAGCCTCAGGCAGGTCTCCAGGTTGCCCGTTCGAACACTGGAGTGCAGTTGCTGGATGGGGATCAGAGCGGGGTCAATACGTTTGACAATTTCATTCGTTTAACAGTCGCTTATCCACTCTAAAACTCTCATACATGGCGAGTTCTACGGTGAAAATTGTACTCTAGGGAGGAGGGTATAGCTTCATGGTTAGAGCACTTGACAGCAGATAACGAGGCCTATTCAGATAAATGAATAGGCCTACATTACATTATTGCTCCACAATCTACTAAGGAAACACTTTGGATGAGGGAGATCGTTCCAGGCCTGGCGTTGACCTCTCACCTTGCTGAGGTCCTTGGTGGTGACGTTGTCATCCTCTCTGCAGGGCATCCGGTGGACAAACGCCAGCATCTGGTACTTGGCCTTGATGAACTCCGTTTTGTTGGGGCTGGCAAAGAGAAGCTCACACTTTAGCCTCCAACATCTCAAAACACGCAGGATTTCAAACGTTATTTGAAAAGCGGACATTCTTTGTGTTCCATGCAGTAAGTAAAAAGTAGAGGCGGCTGGGTGCAGCTCAGTGGATAGAGCAGATCGTGAGGTTGCAGGTTCGGAAATCCCCCTGCTCTATGTTGATAAAAGCGTCTGCTTGGTGTGTTATTATGAATTACTCACTGCACCCTGTCCTGGGGGTTAGCCTTGCGCCTGCCACTCATGGCCGTTGACGGGTCAAGAAGGCTGTGCTCCCATATTGAGTTTGCTCCGTTGCCGTACAAAGTCTGAACCATCTAGGAGAGAAACAATGAATCGTTCCTATTATGCAAGGAAAGAGGTGCAAAATAAAATAACATGCAAGGAGATGCACCAGTGATTAGAGAGGATCTTCACAGCTGTGTCACACACCTGTAATTGGGAGGGAGGCCATGGGGTGTGTGTTACGTGCCGCACTTGAGAGCTGTGTCGACCAAGACCCCGGTGAATACTGCAACACTCGTCACAGATCAGAACGCCACGATTCGCTGAGGCCCAGCGCGGCTCTGCAACACAACAATTAGTCATCATGTTCTGAATTTAATAAGGACACGACTAATTAAAATGGGCTATTTGCTGATGTCCATAATTTACGATTGCTCATCTTGGCCCTGGAAACTCATCCCCTTAACTGTAGTTAACGACCCATTCTTTGCCAGGCGAACGCCGGCGTACAAAACATGTGCACCTACAGCCAAAACAAATCTGGTGTAGCCAGTGATCAGACAGTGATGCCAATGATGGCTCGAGCTGCCTTGTGTGGCCACCGGCACTGCAACGCCAACGGCAAAGTTACCCGCTGGCTAGCTAACAACAACAGCTTCTCACAGTCGCAAGAGCAGATTTCTTGTACATACTTGCTTGCCAAGAAAGCTAAAACTGTCTCCAACTGTACAGATAGCAACCAATGTAATTTAATGGTTCATTGCGCACAAATGCCCTAATTATCGCTCAATGATATCAGACGAATTATTAAGCATAAATAATTTTGAGATCTTCATGTTGCAGAAGGCAGTCTTGCTAGCTAACTAAACTAGCTAGCGCTAGTAACATACCCGGAGCACTGCAATCAGCGCATACTTCTCTGTTCCGCAGTCGTTTAGACATCCCTCAATGTTGACGAAAAACCGTTAAAAACTACAATTCTGCCCGGCACTCATGAAATGCAGTATTAATACAATTGCACAACGACGACTTCGGGTATTTTGTCGGGGTGAAATGATAGTTACTTGACGAAAACTATCTCATTATTAACGGAGGATGGCTTCTATCCCCTCCCGATCTTTTTTTGTTTGACATCAAGTAGGTACGGAAAGCGAGAGGCAACTGGTGTTGGGAGAAAACGCAAACTCCGATTCTAAGGAAAATGTTAAATATGTTGAATCCAACATATAAATAGATGATTTTATCTACATTTATAGTTTTTTAGGTACATTTATCATAAGTTAAAGTCAGTTATCTTATTCGGGTCTATCGACACTGTTTGTCAATGGTCGCCATAGTGCGACTGCGCGCGCGCTTGAGTGCTTATAATAAACTAAACACGTATAGATTGGGTTTTACTGTCGCTTTAAAGGGGGCGTTCGGCCACACGCAGTGGGGCTATTCCACAGTCTACTTCCCACGGACAGGGATTTATCGAAAACGAAACAGCTATCTTCTTTTGACCACAACTATATCCTAGTTTTCGAATCGTTCCGGGAGCAATGGGAGGTAAGACAGTGCTATTAATTTCGAGATTCAGATCGCTGTATTATTGCACATCCAAATTAAATAAGCAGAGCATGACAACGAATTGTTTTTCATATGACAGAGGCCGAGACGCGTCAGAAATTGCTGCGCAATGTGAAGAAAGAGGTTGGTGCTTTTTTTACCCTTTAATGTTTTGCTGCTGTTTATCACGAAGTAGTGTGAGATTAAATATTTTTGCTAGTCTCATCAGGGGATCATTTAACGATGACCGCCTGTGTGCATCAAAGGTGCGCTTCTGTCATTAGGTGTAGCCCGATTGAATAAACATCGTATGATTGTCACAATGTCAGGAATTAATCATTGAATGAATATTAAGGCTAAATGCAAGCAGTTGTCCCTTTATCTTAATATAGGAGAGGTATATTGAGCGTTATTGCCGCTAATAAATCGCTACGTACATTTCTTTATTTTATTGAAATTATTCTAGCCCCACCATTAGGCTACGAGCAACTCAAGCTATTCGTGTTTGTACGGAGCTATCGTGACTGTAAAGAGCTGGATGCTACGGCAACCACAATGGGGATAGAGACGACCACCTCCCCTCTGCAGTCACACCATGCTGACCAGTGTCACTGCATGTTTCCTGCCTAATCAATCTTTGTGAGTTCACCTGACATGTGGCGCTGAGAACCATCACGAGACCCAAGCTCTCTCTTACAGACACACTATGGTGAAGCATAGAAACTAGGACATTAACATTGTTTTCTCAATTCCATATAAACCTGGAAATCAAACATCAACATCACAACCCTCACTATAATCCTTGTTCTCTCAATCGTGGTTTATTTCTGCTCAAGTCAGCCAAGCTTTGTTCCAGCTAAGGCAGCTCCAACAGTTTAAATCACGAGGTAGATGTAAGCCTCTCACACAACATAGTAATTTATAACAGCGGTCGTGTCGGCCTTACGAAAGCAATCACTTCTCAGCGCTCCCCACGGGAGGGGAAACAGAATGTTTAATTCATCACTGTGAGGGCTGGAGACCTCCACCTTCCTGTGACTCATTCCCTGGCTGTGTGTGCCCCTCCACTCTGTTAGCACTCTGATATCAGATACGGAGACCCAGAGGCAGCATGGGCAGATAAATCTCTGATCATCTCTCTGAAAGCCTGTTTACATCCGGGGATTTAGTATTATTGGATATTCATACCCCTTTCTCACACCGAATGACCATAAATACGCTTGGTATGTGCTTCCTCTGATTACAAATGCTTGATTGGAATTGGAGCATTCTATCTGTGTGAGTGTATGGTGCAGTGAAAACCCGTCACGTGTCTAAACACAGGTTTTGTTTCAGGTTTTGACATGTCCGTTTTTTGATAAAGATCCTTCAACACTGTATGTCTGAGATCTGTTTCTGATTACTTCTCTACTTGTGCATTCTGTTATCTAGTGGCACGCATGGTTCAACCCTTTCTCTCTGCTATGAACCTTCTATCCTTTTTGGGGATGTGGAAGGGGAAGGGGGGATTGTTTACTCATATAAATCTGTCTGTATCCATCTGTCAAAACAGACCGCTGCCTGAATTTCCCCCTCTCCTCTTCTCAGGTGAAACAGATCATGGAGGAAGCGGTGACAAGGAAGTTTGTTCACGCTGACAGTAGTCATATCATATCTTTCTGTGGTGAGTGGGACTGTGTGGGACATTTACATTTAGTCATTTAGCAGACGCTCTTATCCAGAGCGACTTACATTACAGGGACACAGTACAGGGACATTCCCCTGAGGCAAGTAGGGTGAAGTGCCTTGCCCAAGGACACAACGTCAGTTGGCATGACCGGGAATCGAACTGGCAACCTTCGGATTACTAGCCCGATTCCCTCACCGCTCAGCCACCTGCCACCCATGCAATCAGTTCTATAATAATGAATAGGAGTCAGGTGGCTGAGCGGTTAGGGAATTGGGCTAGTAATCCGAAGGTTGCTGTTTCGATATCCGGCCGTGCAAAATGACGTTGTGTCCTTGGGAAAGGCACTTCTACTTGCCTCAGGGGGAATGTCCCTGTACTTACTGTAAGTCGCTGTGGATAAGAGCGTCTGCTAAAATGACTAAATGTAAATGAATAATAATAGATCATGCGTTAGATGTGATAAGGACTTCATGCTTTTGCATGGGTGAGGAAGTACCATTTGAAACAAGTCACAAGGTGGTCACATTTAGATATTCAACATATTTTTGACCGGAAGTGAGTCAGTGACAGTAACACCTTACCCTCTCACCCCTACACATATGAATCCGGGCCAAAATAACCCAGAAATGACTAAAAGGCCTTTGATTTGTTCCGAAGTATTTTAAATTTTATGACACACATTACACTGAAAACCATTACTAAGCGAGAGAGCTACAAACCTACGCACATACCTGAATACCAAACTGCTCTGATTAGATGTGACTAATAGGTAGGAGAGACTGGTGAATGGTCTCTGATGATTTCTGTGAGAACTCAGTGGGGAGCCAGTTGATTATGTGATAACTCATCCGGGTAAATTATGAACATGTTTTTTTGTGAAACTGTGTTAAAATACATGCTTTTTCAAAGTTACGAGTGAATAATCCATCTCATTTTCAGGTAGAAGTGAGGTGAAGATTATTTTGTTTGTGTGAAAAAACGTCACCTCTTGTTATTTTACTGAGCCCAGCTTTGCTTTGCTTTTCAACCATTATAATAATCTTCGGACTGAAACTGTAATCACATGCTTTTCTCTGGAGGTGTCAGACTCGACATTTCACACTTGGAAATGACAAAACTGTTGTCGCAAGTCTCAGGCTAGTGTAGCCTTGGGCCGTGTCGTGTTGTTCAGGGACATGTGAAAAGATCTGCTAGCCTAATCACACTGGTTCTTTTCAGTCAATTATTATTTTCTCTTCACAGGACACATAAAAGCCCTCTAGATCACAGGCCTCTATCTCAAAGCTCCTTTCAAAGTATCCTTGAGGCATTGCTTTAATTAGGCTCATGACCAGTTTGACATTTAACCCTACAAAGTGACTGTGTAGGTGAAATGGCCTGTCCTTGCACCTCCTACTAGTCCAATCTGGGTACGGTTACGGCTCAAGGCACAGACCTATGACTGTGTCGAGTACATCGCATGACATAATTGAGCAGACGCTTAACAAGCAATGCCTATAGAAAGCACTGCAGCAAAATCAACGACCAGAAGCGCACGGTATTTCGGGGATTAGAGTAAAGTTTTTTTGTTTACCAGGCAGAGTGCAGGTCTAATGTACATTTAGTCATTTAGCAGACGCTCTTATTCAGAGCAACTTACAGTAAGTAAAGGGACATTCCCCCCGAGGAAAGTAGGGTGAAGTGCCCTGCCCAAGGACACAACGTCTTTGGTGCTGGAATCGAACCGGCAACCTTCTGATTAATAGCCCTATTCCCTAACCGCTCAGCCATCTGACTCCCTAATACCAGCGAGCTGAGGAACATGGTGGTCCTGCTGGCCACAGCTGTAAGAACCTTCCCGTCATGAGGCTGTCTCAGGTGTGAGTGCTGCTCTGGAGGAAAACCTCTGTGTGAGTCACCTCCATGGATATCTTAGCAACCGACGTTTGGCAGATTTCAGTCTATTTCTGGTCCTGCTGAGTGTCACCTCTGGACTCTTAATGTCCTCCCAGAAAAGGCGGCTTGATTGATGCTTTGAGATGTATCTGAGTATACTAGAGTAGAACATAGCACAGCATACAACACAGTACCACACAGTACAGCACAGTATGTTCCCTGGATACTAGACAGATCGTTTCATCTATCTCAGTATCTCAGAGAGTTCCAGTAGAGTACAGCACAGTAAAACTGTGTTCATTGCACAGCAGCAGGGAGAGGAACACTGTCTGGTTGAGATTACAAGGAAGATTTACAGCCTCTTCTAACAGAGTTCCACCCACTCACTCTTTCTGTCTCTATTTCTCTCTTTCTCTCTTTCTCTCTCTATATATATCTCCTTCTCCATTCTGTCTGCTTTGTTCTGTCTGTCTCTATCTATCCCTCTCTTTCTCTCTTTTTCTTTCTCTCTTTTTCTCTCTCTTTTTCTCTTTCTCTCCATTATATGTACTCTGTTCTCTCTCTCTCTCTCTCTCTGTCTCTCTCTCTCTCTCTCTCTCTCTCTCTCTCTCTCTCTCTCTCTCTCTCTCTCTCTCTCCCCTCTCTCTCCCTCCTCTCTCTGTTTACAGCTGTGGTGGAGGCGTGTTTGCTCCATGGCCTGAAGCGAAGAGCAGCCGGCCTCCTGTGCAGCAACAAGGTGGCCGCTCTCTTCATGAAGGTGGGGAAGAGCTTTACTCCTGCTGAGGAACTCTGCCAGAAGGTCCAGGAGCTGGAGCAGCTCATGGAGAACAAGTAAGACCCCTCTCGTTTCATCTCCCCTCTCCGCTTGTCCCCTCCCCTCCCCTCTTGTCTCCTTTCGTCTCCTCTCCTCCCCTCTCCTCTCCTCTCCTTTCCTCCTCTCATCTCCTTTTTTGTTCTCTCCTCTCATTTCCTCCTTTCATCTCCAATCCTTCCTTGTTTTCTCTCCTCTTAACCTCCTTTCCTGTTATCTTCCCTTATCTCCTTCCCCTTGTCTCCTCTCCTCTCTTCTAACTCCACTTGTTTGCGTGTTCGTCCAGCAAACAGAACCAGTCCCAGTTGAATAACGACGGTGTGAAGAAGCAGTCCAAACAGGCCAACCTCACACCTCAGGCCCTGAAGCACCTGTGGATCCGCACGGCCCTCATGGAGAAACTTCTGGACAGGATCGTCCTGTACCTGGTGGAGAACTGCAGGTGAGGCTTCACTCACATGGTTCAGCCTTCAGCTGGAACTTGCTTTAATGTGGAGGTATTTATACTGATTTTTTTTTTTTCAGTACATTTTACGAGAGGGAGGCCATGCTAACAGATCCGGTGGACGGGCCGATTCTTGCGTCTCTGTTAGGTATTTATGACAAACCGTCCACACCGCTTCGGTTTCGAGTACGTAGCTGATCAGATAAGAACTCTCCCACAGAATTAAAGTCCAGGGAACATTACCTTCGCCTTTAGCGTGGCCGTGACTGCCCGAGTGATCACACAGATAAACAGTCAGGCAGCTTGACAGCCAGAGAGAAGCTGTTCAGTGAAGATGACCTTATCTTACCGAAGGACACTGGTCCCGTAGTGCAGAAATGTCAGGGGAAAAATAAATAATAGTACTACCAGACTCCAAATTGACTTTCTGCTTACTTTGATAGCAGGAGAATCCATCACAGGTAGGAAAAAAAACAGAAACAGATAAATAAATAAAAGGTTTGGTTTCTGTTGGGACAGAATGTTCGATTTCAAGAATCAATAGTCTTTTTTTTTCTTTTTTCTTCTTCTTCTTTCATACCAGTCCTTTTAACGGTGCATTTTTCTGTGTCCCTGGTTCCTCAGTGGGGCCCTGTGCCCTGGAGTACACCAAGATGAAGACGGCAGACCACTTCTGGACCGACCCCTCCGCTGACGAGCTGGTCCAGAGGCATCGCATCCACAGTGGACACTGTCGCCAAGACTCCCCCTCCAGACGCCCTGCGCTGGTCAGTCTGACGGTGGCTCCTTCCTACTGACATGTCATACATGTGTGATACAATGGATCTCGTTGGCTAATGTTACTGCAATACTGCAAATAAACATTGTCCTGCATCATGGGTTCCCTCTTCTCACGTGGGCCTGCAGAGAAAGAAGAGACAGAGTAACTGTGTTTGTGGCAGATCCAGAAGAGACACTGTAACTGTGTTTGTGTTGGGCCTGCAGAGACAGTGTAACTGTGTTTGTGGTGGGCCTGCAGATCCAGAAGAGACAGTGTAAATGTGTTTGTGATGGGCCTGCAGATCCAGAAGAGACACTGTAACTGTGTTTGTGTTGGGCCTGCAGAGACAGTGTAAATGTGTTTGTGATGGGCCTGCAGGTCCAGAAGAGACAGTGTAACTGTGTTTGTGTTGGGCCTGCAGAGACAGTGTAAATGTGTTTGTGATGGGCCTGCAGGTCCAGAAGAGACAGTGTAACTGTGTTTGTGGTGGGCCTGCAGGTCCAGAAGAGACAGTCCAGTGGCAGCATGGATGACCGGCCTCTTCTGTGGGCGAGAGAGTATGTGGAGTCCCTCCATCAGAACTCCAGGGCGACGCTGCTGTTTGGCAAGAACAACGTCCTCGTTCAGCCGGTGTGTGTGAGGGGGGAGGGGTGGACTGTGTGTGTGTGTGTGTGAGGGGGCAGTGTATGTATGTGTGTGTGTGTCTGTGTGGATGGGGGGGGGGTTACAGAATATATGTGTGTGGGGGAGGGTTACAGAATATGTGTGTGTGCACGGTATATGTACAGTGTGTCTTTATCTTTGGGTGGCACAGATCCTCATCTTCTGTGTAGTGGAACACACACAAGGTGATGATCATGGCTACCCTCTCGTCCGTACAGAGGGACGACATGGAGGCCATCCCAGGGTACCTGTCCCTCCACCAAACTGCTGACCTCATGACCTTGAAATGGACGCCCAACCAGCTCATGAATGGCACTGTAGGAGAGCTGGACACTGAGAAAAGGTGACATGAAAACCATGATGAATAAACAAGTTAATACTTATTACATGTTTTAATATATTACATAAAAAAATAATACGGTTTAATTTGATTAATCTTTTTGTGTATGTAGTAGGTTTGTACATTCACACATGTATTGATAAATATAATATGTATGTTTATACTTTATGTATATTTTTGTTTCATTTTGGTATGTATTCATTTTAGCCAAAATATTTATCCAAAGCTACTTTCGGCCTTTTGATCTGCAATTAACTATATCACATATTCATATATCCATCCATCCATCCATCCATCATCTTCCGCTTGTCCGGGGGTTGGGTCGCGGGGGCAGCAACCTAAGCAGGGAGGCCCAGACTTATTATTGTTATTATATATTCATATATAATAACATAATGTAAACATGTACCGCCTAATAAGACCACAAACTAGAAGAAATTTTAACTAAACGTTGGTTTTTCCTAACAGTGTTTACTGGGACTTTGCCATGACAATTCGTCTGGAGGAGATAGTTTACCTGCACTGTCATCAGCAAGGTGACACACCCTCCGTTTTCTACTTCGTGTCTGTCTGAAGTTTCCTGTTTTCCCTTTTGTCGTTTGTAACAAGTACGTTTTTTTTTTTACGAGTAAACGAGAATTCGTCCTTCTCCTCTCCACTGTTTCCCACGACCTACTTCACCTAGGAGAAGTCCTGGTTCTTCTTGTACCCCACCCGTGTGTGTGTGTTCTGCTGGTGTGAAATGGTTCTCTGTTCCTCAGTGGACAGTGGTGGAACCGTGGTTCTGGTGAGCCAGGATGGGATCCAGAGGCCTCCGCTCAGGTTCCCCAGAGGGGGTCACCTTCTCCAGTTCCTCACCTGCCTGGAGACAGGACTGCTCCCTCGCGGCCAGCTCGACCCCCCCCTCTGGTCCCAGAGAGGAAAGGTAAGGCGTTTCTATTCCTATTTTTCCCCATTTCAATCATTTTTTTCGCTTTTATTCCGAGCGACGAGCAAGTAGTGCATGTAGAAAGTACAGCAGAAAATCAGGGATCAGAGAGTACATCGTTCTAAGAGTATTTTGGTGGTCAGAGTCAAGTTATCGTCTATTTTCCGGACAAGGTGCAAAGTAATCACATCTCGATCCGGTCACGCGGAGGCAACAATGAGGATATCTCAGGAAAACACTCAGTGTTACGCCGTCCTTGTCACTGAGCAGAGGGTGGCCTCACTTTACCTTGTCATGGGGACATCTTCAGGAGGGGTAACGATGAGGAAAGATTCAGGGACGATAGCGTAGCGGAGTCATTTACAAGGCGCTGGGAATGGATTTCCGTGAGGGTCTTTGTAAACAATCCCGGCCGGGCGGTGAAAGGCCATAAACTCTGAGTCGGCTAGGCCCGTGCTGAAGTGTGCATGGGATCTTAATGCGCTCTCCAGGCACATCTCAGGAAATTTGCGAGGACCCGGGTAAGAGATCGCCCTGAGATAACCTCCGTCTCGGAGTTGGGGGAAGAGAACCGGAGCGACTGTGTTGATGAGAGCCATTTATTTATTTCACCTTTATTTAGCCAGGTAAGCTAGTTGAGAACAAGTTCTCATTTGCAACTGCGATCCATCTGCATTTGTGCTGACTGCTGAGCGGGCACCTCCTCTCACCAACAGGGAAAGGTGTTCCCTAAGTTGCGGAACAGGAGTCCGCAGGGGTCATGTGACTCTGTGTCGGACAAGGACGACGATGAAGCCACGGATTACGTTTTTCGAATCCTGTTTCCTGGCAGTCTGACGGAGTTTGGTACGTTTGTGTCAGTCTGGCCTCCCAATACTGGTGGGTCTAAATGCTGTAAGGTGTAGACATAAGAATGATATCCTCTTTTCCAGCCCTCCGTCGCTCACACATACACTCACACACATACACTCACACACACACTGACACACATATGTAATTACATCTTGGGTGTTCATGTTGTTGTGTGATAATATGGAATGCAGTTTTTCCATTTTCTTCTTATTATGTTGAGTTAATTTCTCATTGTCTCACTTGTCTACCTAGCCTTTGTGTGTTGCTCTGTCAACCCCCCTCAGCGGTTACCTTGGGAACAGTCACTCTGTGAGACCATGCATGGGTATCCAGTTGTGTTTGTCACACATCCATCCTCTGCCTTGGTTTGTTGCTGTTCTCCATGTTTTTATTTGATTTATTGTCAAATACAACTTTTTAATTTCATGACTAATAGTTCACCCAAATTTTGATGTTGACTTTCAACTTTTTGATAAGGATGATGATGATGAGGACAATGATGGATGATGATTGAGGATGATGATCATGGATGAGGAGGATGAGGATTATGAATAAGGATGAGGATGATGATTACAATAACATGGAAGACAATGTTGATGACGGTGATTCCTGTCCATGTCCAGTGGCTCCAGAGCTGGTGGATCAGGGCGTGAACATGTGGCACCCCACGCCCAGGAAGTCTTCCTGCTCCTCCTGCTCCCAGAACGGCTCCTCGGATGGATCCCTGCCCAACGGCTGCAACCAAGACAGGCAAGCAGGGCCACAAGCAGGGCCACAAGCAGGGCCACAAGCAGGGCCACAAGCAGGGCCACAAGCAAGGGCCACAAGCAAGGGCCACAAGCAGGGCCACAAGCAAGGCCACAAGCAAGGCCACAAGCAGGGCCACAAGCAGGGCCCACAAGCAAAGCCCACAAGCAAAGCCCACAAGCAAAGCCCACAAGCAGGGCCACAAGCAGGGCCACAAGCAGGGCCACAAGCAGGGCCACAAGCAGGGCCACAAGCAGGGCCACAAGCAGGGCCACAAGCAGGGCCACAAGCCCAAACACATCTCTAGCAATGGCTACAATTCCGTTTTCCATTACACAAAAGATATTAAGTCTACACACATGAGGAGGTGAGAATTATTTTGTGTTTTTCTTCACAGGGCTCCCTTGAAACTGCTCTGTGACACGATGAAGTACCAGATCATTTCCCGGGCTTTTTACGGCTGTGAGTTCTTCGCTCTCGTGCTAGTTTATTAGTTATTATTTTTAACAATTGCAATGATATTACATATGAACATACCCCAAAGATGGCAGAGTCAAGCCTTCAGCTTCAATAGCAAGTTTCTTCCTGTCCCATTGCAGGGCTTGCGTACTGTCGCCACCTGTCCACCGTCCGTACCCACCTCTCTGCTCTGGTCAACCCCACCATGGTGGACCCAGACCTGCCTCACGACTGCAGAGCTGGGCTCTCGGTGGAGGTCTGGAAAGGGTTCCTCCTCGACTGCTCTGTAAGACCTACCGGCTACTTTACGGTGTAGGGAGGGGGGGGTGGGGTGGGAGGGGTTCTAACCTGCAACCTCTAGATCAGCAGTCGGATGCTCTAACCACTAAGCTATACCCTCACCGTGTTTTTATCTGATGCTAAAAACACATGACATGACCCCAAAACTGTGTTCTGCTTCAATAGTCATGAGAGCAATGTCATGAATGGTTGCTTGTTTATAGGCTCCCATATGGAAGACTAACTACAAATAATACACCTTTTTGAGTCTGTATGTGTTTGCGAAATGTTTTACATTTACAAGCGTGACATGCGGTCTTGTAAATGTAACGCTTCCTCATATTTTATGTATGACTCCACACACAAGATTGGCTAGACATGTGCTTCCATGTGACTGTTTGCGTGACTAACCTTAATCAAACCCCGAGTTCACGTACAGCAGCAGTTTGATTTCACGTACAGCTTTTTGTGTGCCGGACCCTGACTGAACTTGTGGTGATCCCGTTTTCTTCGGCAGGCCTACGATGAACAGGAGCTCATGAGGCGGGTGTATTTCGGGGGCGTGGACCCGACACTACGGAGAGAGGTGTGGCCCTTCCTCCTGGGACACTACCACTTCTCCATGACGCACAAGCAGAGGACAGAGGTGGGCTCCGAAACGAGACCATTCACGATGTTGCCCTGATGACAAGATGCTGTTTTGTTATGCTGTACTACAGTGTGTGATATTATATGTACAATTGTGTTTTCGTGGCACTGTGCCATTTAATATTGTAGTTGAAATGTTGAGATTGTTGAACTGTAGTTGAGATTATTATGGTAGGGTTGATGATAGGGTTATGGTTGCTTTATGCCTGGTAGCTGAGATGTTATTACTGCACTGTTCCTTGTAAAATACAGACGGTTGCTTGGCTATAATCATCAAAACACTGTGCACTGATTTTCTGTGGTACTTTCTTCTTGCACTATTTGTATACCGCTTTCTACTAAATGAAGAAAATATAAATGTAAAATGTAAATGTGATGAAAGCCAAACTACGAGCCGAACCAGGAAGTGACACTGCGTCTGTGTCTCTGCAGGTGGACGAGCAGGTGAAAGCCAGCTACCAGCAGACCGTGGAGGAGTGGCGGGGCTGTGAGTCCATCGTCAAGCAGAGGGAGAGCGAGAAGCACGCGGAGGCCCTGGCGAGGTGCTCCTCTGGGACCAGGTGCTCCTCTGGGGCCAGCGTGGAGAGAGGCGTGATGCAGCGAGACTCCACCCTCAGCGCTGACGTATGGCAGCCACCATCATGACATGAGCAGTTTAGATTATGTATAGATATGCAGATCTATCTCTATCTCTCTTCCTCTATTTCTATTCTGTCTGCTGGGAAAGTAGAATTCTGTTTTTTCATTTATTCTGTTTGCTTGATTGTTGTTGTTTCCTGGTTAATGTTTGACTCCTCCCACACCAGAGCATCAGTCTAGACCGCCAGAACGCCCATTCCCAGACTGACTCCAACAGTAGCATGCAGGTGGGGGGGCTCTTGTCACCATGGTAACTACGATTACAAGCACAGTACAAGATAAACATAAACATCTTCATAAACATCTACATGTTCCCTGACCAGGTATTTGGGTCTGTCGAGGAAGTGGATCAGATTGAATCGGAGACCAGGCCCGAAGAAGCCAAGCCCGACAGCCCCATGAAGGACATCCCAGATGTCATCCCAAACGTGGACTCCAATTCTGGGGACAGCTGCTCCTGTGAGCCCCCTGTGTCTGGCCTGTCGGATCCACCCCCAGGCCCAGACTGCGTGATCACTGCCTCTCCTCCGGCCGTCATCCCCACATCTCCTCGGCCGACAGTAGAGACCCCAGGGGAGCTGCGGGAAGGGGAACCCTCCCTAGAAGCCAAGGCTGGGTCACCGCCAGCGGAAACTCCTCTCCCAGTCACCAGAGTAGAGAAGGACCAGGACGTGCTGACGCAGGTCGAAGAAGAAGCTGATAAGAAAGAAGAGTCCAGAGACTGGGAGAACGAAGTGGTCCAACACTCGGAACTCGAGGGAATCCAGGAAACTCCGGGGAGCGTCGAAGAAGAGGATCCTGTCAAAGAAGCCGGGAAGGCACCCGGAACGTCCGAGATGGAAGTATACAAAGCCAAACGGTTGTCTAAAGGTTTTGACGCAGATGACGCAATTCACCCAGTAAGAGCAGCTCCAGAGAATGTTCTGAGACTAGAGACCGAAGTGTCGAATGAGTACATTCAAGCTCCTCCACTTGGGCAGACGATGGGAATTATAACACAAGTAAGAAAAACCACAGACAAAGAATCTCTCTGCCGGTCTCCAACAGAAAAACCCAAAGATCCTTTGGTAGAAGAAAAAGCAGAGGTTACCAAAAAAGCAGAGAAGCCAAGTTCCTCTGGAATTGACAAAGTCAAAGACGTCGAACCCCGTCAGACAACTGAGACTTTGAGCGGCGAGAAAGACGAGAAGGACGCTGGAACCGACGTCTCTGAAAAAGCCCAAACCAAAACCCCTGATTCTGTCAGAACCGCACCGCCTGAGACAAACGCTTTCAGAGCAACAGACGTGACGTTAGCTTTAGCCTCAGAGCAGCTTGGTCCTACTGAATCTCCCACGCACAGCCTGGACACATCCCAACCCAGAACAAGCACACACGAGGCACCTCAATCCAAGCGGTCTCCAGATACGGCGGACTCCGACGACTCCCCCTCCGCTCTGGAGATGGAGGACATTCCCATGGCCCTGGGGGGTTGTCTGACCATGGGGGATGTGTGGGCCAGGCCCCTGGCAGGCCTGGCTGCCCCCTCGGTCTCCCTGGGCCTGGGGGTGAAAGCCCTGGAGATCCTGCCAGACCCAGGCTGCAGTACCACCCCTGAGGGGACGGACACGGCCCTGTCTGAAGAGGAGCCGGAGATGGAGAGCCTTTTCCCTCTTCCGGAGATGGAGGAAGTAGGGGAGAGGATCCAACATGTGGAGCAATCTCTAACGCCTCCTGGAGTAGTCCCATACTCGGTATGCACCATGTGACAGGAACCACTAGTGCTTCTCATGGTTGACTTTGATTTGCTAACTGAATTGATGTGATGGCTTTTGTATTGTACTTGATGGTAGGCAATTGTTTCTCACTTTGTTGTAGCAGGAACAACTAGATCTGTACTTGATCAACCTGCATCGCATTGATAAAGACGTCAGACGGTGTGACAGGACATTTTGGTACTTCACCCCAGCCAACCTGGAAAAACTGCGTAACATCATGTGCAGGTTCGCTAGCAGTTTGCTATAAGGACTCTGTTACTGTTATTTCATTGCCAGTTAACAGATAACACAATAACACATGTTTTTGTTGTTGCAGTTATGTCTGGCAGCACCTAGAGATTGGTTATGTCCAAGGCATGTGTGATCTGCTGGCCCCCCTTCTGGTTATTCTGGATGACGGTCAGATCGATTATTCTTTGCTGTTTTTCTATGTGATTAACCCTCGTGCTGCCTTCGGGTCACATGACCCAAAGGTTCATAACGAACCATCGTTGTGTTTACCCAATTTTACCCAATACAAAAACAAATAAAAATAATTTTCTTTTAACCTTCGCAATGTGGGGGGTCTGAGACAGCCCAACGGTTAAAAGAAAATGCTTCACTTTGTTTTTGTATGCGGTAAAGTTGTCGCAATACGACAGTGGGTCACAATGACTGATGGGTCAGAACGACCCGAAGATAACACAAGGGTTAAAACTCTTTTGTCTTCTTTCCTAGAAGTGGGCAGATGAGTCATTTGATATTGTGTGTGTGTGTGTGTTTGCGTTTCTTAGAGGTCATGGCATTCAGCTGTTTCTCCGAACTCATGAAGCGGATGAATCAGAATTTTCCCCATGGAGGGGCCATGGACTCACACTTTGCCAACATGCGTTCACTCATCCAGGTAGAACGTGTGCACTCGCACTCAAACTTAGGGAGTCAGGTGGCTGAGCGGTTAGGGAATCGGGCTAGTAATCTGAAGGTTGCCAGTTCGATTCCCCGCCGTGCCAAAATGACATTGTGTCCTTGGGCAAGGCACTTCACCCTACTTTCTTCGGGGGGAATGTCCCTGTACTTACTGTAAGTCGCTCTGGATAAGAGCATCTGCTAAATGACAATGTAAAATGTAAATGTAACTTTACTAGTAAGGACATTTGGTAAGGATAGTTATGACGATATAATGATGTGTTATTTTGTTTACTGTGTCTCCTATTACTTTGTTGATGTGTTACTTTGTTGTGACAGCTGTTCTACTTTGTTCTCTCTGCCAGATCCTCGATTCCGAGTTGTTTGAACTGATGCAGCAGAATGGAGACTACACACACTTTTACTTCTGCTACCGCTGGTTTCTACTAGACTTCAAAAGAGGTAAACACGAGTGTTGACGGCTGTGAATGCAGGGAAATAAAAATGCGTTGTTAAACGTCACGTGACTCGCATCTCTCACATGCAATACCGATATTGCATAGGAAAACTTTATGTTTTCTAACCCGGGCACTTGCCTCCTACTTGTCTCTCCCCAGAGATGGTGTATGATGACGTGTTTTCTGTGTGGGAGACTATCTGGGCGGCCAAGCACACCTCCTCTGGAAACTTTGTCCTCTTCATCGCTCTGGCGCTGGTCGAAATGTACAGGGACATCATCCTAGAAAACAACATGGACTTCACAGACATCATTAAGTTCTTCAACGGTGAGCCTAGAAGATTACTTTCTCAATGTGTTAATTAGAGATGTCCAAAAACCAGGGTTCCCCACACCTATTGTGTTGTGATACCGTCTTGTGCCTGGTAGCTGAGATGTTATTTTGCACTGTGCCTGGTGAATTACAGGCCATTCTGAACTCTTCTGTAATATTCAGACCGTTCCTTAACTAAACTCTAACCATCAACATAATGATAGAACTGATCCTTGATTTTCTGCAGCACTTTCGATGTGTACTTTTTGTATGTCACTTTGGATAAAAGCTACATTTGACTTGTTAAATTATTATTATTATCCCTATGAACTGTCACTTGACACTGTGTTCTGTTTCCAATTTTTTCCCAGAAATGGCAGAACATCACAATGTCCAGCAGGTCCTGATGATGGCCAGAGATCTGGTCCACAAAGTACAGACCCTCATTGAGAACAAGTGATCCAGCATGCAGTTGTTCATTCCCTGTCACTCTATGTGTAAAGTTGTGAAAATTGTGGCACACATAATGCTCATGTACTTTAGGGATACCCTATATATTTATAAAAGTGAAACCAATATTCAGCAAATGGTGAGGGATATAGTGGCCGTGTTAATATCTATCAATATTTTTTTTGTTTTATCCTGAAATGGCCAGGTGGCAGATCTGGAAATGTATATCATACCATGATCATTGCACAACAGTGTTTCCAAATGTTTTCAGGTAGTACTAACAGTCAGCGATTACTTTATTAATAAATGGAATTGTTTACCTAGTGTATGTAGGCCTGCCTGGTGAACAACTATCTTTGCACATTGCTTCAGGGTGTTTCAGTATTAGTTTTGCCTTAAATCAAGTTATTTTGTTCAGGGATATTGCTGTCAAACAGAACCAAATGATTACATTTTGCAGACCTCTTTTGTGTTTAGCAAACTCTTTTCATCCAAAAGCAACATAGAAATAGTGCACATAGATAATACAGCTGAAAGTCGAGGATCAAAAGTACATTTCTAACAGTATTTCAGTGGTCAGAATAAAGGAACTGTTTGTATTTACTAGGTACAGCAAACCGCAAAGTAACCATAACTTGTAACTCGTAATTGATTTTGTTTGTATATTGGCATCATGTAGCTGTGAGCTAGACCGGTATTGAACAGAACTGCAGGAGAATAGCTTGCATCTCTATCAACTAGGAAGAAATCTGTCCCCATGGCTGTTCCTGAAAACCAACATATTGTGTCACCTAGCAACAGTGTTTCTGTGTCCGTGCTTCTGTCTCAGCAGAAAATATCTTCTCACGTCTTTGCATCGCTGATTGTGAAAATGTAATTTGTGGTCGATAACTGAATTGTAAACACATGACGTTCAAAAGTAATCTGTGAGTTGCACAAAGTAAGATATTTGTTTATTCTGAGACGAAAATAATGCTGTCTGCACATGGGAGGTTTCTCATTGAAACGAGATTAATAGACAAAGTTAGAAAAGAATAACTAAATGGAAAGAAAACTCTTATTTTTTCAATGTCTTCTTAAAATTGTGTAATTATTACTTTGCTGTGTATTAAACAATCAGTATATTTTGCAATCATCATGGTGTATAGTGTTTGGTCACAGGTTGTGTATTTATAACTTTAAAACCATGAACGTTGTCAAATGTCATACATTAATGAACTCACAATTGTTTTAGGCTTACATATTTTAAGTGGAATTTGATGAAAGACGAGAGAATCTTTGGGAGGAAAAACAGTTTTTGGGTGAAATATTCTTTTAAATTGTCGCTTCGTTTTATACGTCATCATGAAACGCCAGGTCTGTTTCCAATGGGCCAATCAAACCACATGGTTCAAGGAAAGTCACGGAAGGTCTGCGGAAGAGCGGTTTTGCACCCTTACTACAAACTAAACGTATTTATTATTTGAGTATATTCCATCCTTGAAGCTGATCTCTTATAGAGATGAATAGTGTTGGAGAGGGCTGCACGGATCTCAAAAGGGAATATGATCAGTGCTTTAATCGTTGGTTTGCCGAGAAGTTCCTGAAGGGAGATCAAAGCGGTGATCCGTGTACAGACATGTTCAAGAAATACCAAATTTGTGTCCAGGTAAATCACGCCCGCTTCATTGCAACATGTAAATATATCAAATTCCCAATTTTGTATTTGTTTTTAGTTACATTAACGCGTTTGATCAACAAATGAAGTACGTGTTTATCAAACCACGATGACTATGCAGGTTGCATTTGAGTCTATGCCTGTAGTTAAATGGGCTACTGTAAAACAGGCCCGTGGCAACAGCGACCGTCCACAGCCATGCCTACTACTGTCACATTTAAGCGTTGCACAGTAATCATTCACGCGTCCTGTTTCATGAGGATTTGTTAACCAATTGGGTGTTTTTATCGTTTGTGCAGAAGGCGATCAAGGAAAAGGACATTCCCATTGATGGCGTAGAATTCATGGGACCAAACAAAGAGAAACCAGACAGCTGACGGGGGAAAACGTTGGGACTGAGACGAATACCCCAATTCTCTTTGCCTTGCCATTCTCTGCGCATGCCATGGAAGACGTAATTACCATCCCCTGTCATCATTTAGCTCAAGCAGGGAGCCAAGTTGAACCAGCCACTAACCAGCTTTCAGTGTGAGAGATAAAGTGTCGAACACCAGTTTGGGATTAGTATGTGTGAGAATGTAAGTATGATTTAGAGATACTGACAAAAGGAGTCCGTGGTAATTCAGATATGCCTGGAAAATACCTGGAACTCCTATGGTCATTTGTTGCTTTTTAATGCTTTTATTTAACATCTGGCACACGTTGTGAAGTATGCTCAAACGTGGCTTTTCTTTTCTGGAAGCAAAAATGTCTGTAGTAACGATGACTAAGCTGCTAGTCTATAAACATGACTGAAGTCTGCAACTTAATGCTGATGTACACATTCGTAGGGATCATTATTGAACACAATTTGGTTAACATGCAAATACTAGATTTATTTTTATTTTCTAACTTGGATTTTTTATGTAGTAGCCTAATTAAATTATGGGTGATTGTTGGATGCATTGATACAATTTGCAATAAAACAACCCTGTTTGCCATGTCTTTGATCTGAGTGACCTGTTTGAAATAATAAATGTCAATATTTCTAATTACCTTGTTCATCCCCATCTGAGAGTCACTTCTTACATTTAAAAACTAGGATTCTCAATGCAGAATTAATGAGGTACACTGGTTGAAATGTTGGACTGTGTTTCTCTTAAGACTTGCCAGAGTACAAATGCATATTAGCACAGAATATACCAACTTGAGACATTTGTGTACTTTAATTGAAAAACAAAACTCTTGCACATAGCCACTACGGTACACGAAACATTGGGAAATGGCAAAGGAATGAACTGGATAAAAACCAAGCTAAATCAACTTCACAGAAATTCACCAGATTACAATCAAAAATCAATGTCCAAAATATACTCAGTCATTCATGGAGGTCCATTCACAATCAATATAAAAGCTGATTCTGGTTGTTGACATCTTGTATCTGTCACACTATTGTGACACATGAGGATTTGCTCAAATCACATTTGGTGTTCATATAACTGAGCAGGGAGACCATCGACCTAGCTACTTTAATACCAGTTCTCTGTCAAATGAAACAAGTCTTACAACATCATCTGGACTAAGTGGACTACAGCAAGGTGAGAGTACAGAAGCTTACCTCAAATCAACAAAAACCAGCAGGAAGAATATCTGCAAGCTTAAGGCCGTGGATGAGGGAACATGGAATGTAAGTTGCAAGCAAGAAGGGAATACTGGGTCTAGGATCGATTCTGGGACAAACAGAGCAAAGCCAAAAAATTAAAAAACACAAAAAAAGAAACTAGCTTTTTATCTGTGCTTTTCTGTGAATGGCTGGCTGGCTTATCGGTAGTGGCGAGGCGGTGGGCTGTGGTGCTGTGGGGCGGGTCTCCTGGAGGGGGGGCTATGGCGCGATGTGGCGTGGCGTGGGGGGGACTGGTAGCGGGACGGAGGGGAGCCTCTGCTCTGGTAGGGAGGAGAGTAGCGTCCTCTGGACCTGGAGCGGGACCGCGAGCGGCCGTAACTTGAACCCCTCTCTTCTAGGACACGTATGTATGCCGTCTCCCCCTGCGCAAAGAAAACAACGTTTTGGAGATTCTCGGGACGAGAAATATAAATACGCACTTGGAAAATGTGCCGCTTGCTCGTGTTCATTCTCCGAAGTCTTGTTGGCTCTCGGGGCCATAGGGGAGGAGCTTACCTGGTGGGAGCGGAACTCTGTCCTGTCGAGCCTGCGCAGTGCGTACTCCATGTCCTCCCTGCGGAGGAACTCCACCACGCCTTCCCCGTCGCGCTGCACGTCTGCGAAACAAACATCCCCTGCCTCGCGCATGTGATCCTTCAGGTCCTGCCAGCTCCCACTAGGTGGCAACCCTGGAGGAGGGGGGATGGCAGGATGAAGCACAGCAGACATGTCCAGGATGGGCTGCCTCCCTCGAGGTATCACAATCAGTGGTTGATGCCGTGAACTATTATACAGTTTTGAAAGAGCAGGAAAGGAGTGTGTGTGTAATACAAATCAAAGATAATGCCAGTTTATTATAAGGATGCATCGACTGAAATGTTGGAACGGGTGTAACATTGTTTTTTTTGTTTTTTACAAACCACACGTGCACACGGCCCCTGTTGCCATTTGACAGTTTTATCTTGTTAGCTGATAGGGCCGATGGAGATCAACAAGGCAAACGCTAGCCATTACTGATGTGCCGCAGTTATTTTGGTGCATCCCTAGTTTGTTTATAGTACTCTGGCACCATCTGAGATGTCATAACATTTTATGAGAGGACTTGGGACGGGTTTTATAATGCCTGGAGAGAAAATGGCATTAACACACAAAGTACCTTCAAGCAATGGATGAATTCAAACAAATGAGGGAACAAACACCTACCAGTCACTATGGCCGGGTGTTTGGGGTTATGCAGTCAACATGATCAGTTTGAGTTTACTGTTTGTTTTTTCGTGATTGTTTTTTTTTGGTAGCTGACTTGACCTCATCCACTTAGTCCCCTTGGCCTCCAGTCCGCCAAGAGAGAGAGAGAGACAAAAAACCAAAACTGCCTACGACTCAGAACGTCCACCTACCAGTCACTACGACCCGGAATTCAGATCTCCGAGTTGGGGGCCCAAACCTCCCCCTAGGCCCCCCTTCCCTTGGGCCACCACCACTAAATTTGGCACCAGAGGAGCGAGGGTATTCCACACGAAGTTTGGAGTCTCCAAATTCATATCCATTCCTTCCATAGACGGCATCTTCTGCATCCCTAAGAGAATAGAGCAGAGAATACTAATGCACTCCTGTCTGACCAAGGGACACACACCTGCCCTCTCCATCCATCCATCCACTGAGAGCCGTCACTGGTGCTGTGTACATTATCAGGGAAGAGAGAAGCTTGCCAAAAGTAGGGAACTGTGTTTCGACTTGTACGCGCCCAGAGATCATCCCGGGAACTCACCGTGGATCTTCGAAGCGCACAAAGGCAAAGGGGATGGTTCCCCTATTGTTCTTTAGTTCCACGTCGCGGATTTTTCCATACTTGAAGAAGAGATCCTCAATGTCCCTTTCTTGGACGTCCATTGGAAGATTCCCCACGTAGATCCTTCCGTCCGCCATGATTGATGTCTGGCCCTGCTAACACAAACCGGAGGAACCTGCAGGCTTCAAGCTCACGTCGTTTCCACGGACAGGGGTGGAGAAGATCCGTTTTCTAATCCTAGTCCAAAATCCAAAATTCTTAGTCCATCCTCCTCTAATCCCTTAATTTAGGAAACACTCAAATCTCTCTGTGGGGGGGGGGGCATTTGTAGCAGTAGTGCATGTTGGGTTCAAGACAATCAGCCCAGGAGCATGGACCAGTCTGAAAGCTTTAAAAGAGGACAATGAATTCCTGGCCCTCAAAACACTACAGAAAAAACGACTACAGATATAACGTGGTCCCCATTAGAAGTTAATTGGTCAACACTTCCTAGTAAGGAGCTTAAATAAATTAGGGGTTGCATGTTAAAACAGTCTATTGTATATATTTGGGGGGAAAGACTGGCAGAACAATGAACGACAACAAAAAGTGAAACCTTGGATTTGCGTGTCATCTAGTCATCTAGGCTAGCTTTTTATCACGGCGGGAAGGTTTCAAAACATAATTAGTTGAATTCACGCTAGTTGTAACTTGTAGAATGTACGACATAAATACATTCATAAGATTGCATGTCAGTTAGATACTACTGCTGAGCTAGACAGCTAGTTGCATGTAACGTTTCTAGCGAGGAAAGAAAGCATGCACACCATGCTAGCTACGGTAGCACGCAGCAACTACATGCACACTGCACAGCTAATGTTAGCCTAGCTAATGCTATTACTAGCTAGTAGTAGCACCGTAGTGGATGTCCCGGTACATTTTACTAGGCCAGCTAGCTATAGTCGTAGCTATCTTACACTGAAGAATTACAATCAGTAAATTGCACGTTAGCTAAAAATTAGTTGGCTTCCAAAACTTTTTGAGATACGCGCAGTCGACTGTGTAGCGGCTAGCTACCCGCCTTTGTTGATTGCATATGGATAGTCTACTCTTGCTAGCTAAAAAAAAAAAAAGATTAGCTCCCTTGATATACACGCATTGCCTCATTCATCTGAACTTCAGTTGTATTTGGGAAAATAAACACATATATATGTACTTTGTACACGTACTGATACACGTAATTTGTCAAACTTAAGATAATGACTTTCAGACGTACCTTCAGAGAATTCGCGATACGGGAAATGAGACCAGCTCGATCTGTGAATGATCAGTGTCTCTCTTCCGTAGAGGAAGTCAACCAGAAGCAATAATTGGGTACTTCGTATAAACTACTTGGGCCACCCTGCGGTGGACCAAGTAAGACACTCAAGTATTATTACATGCAACATTGGCAGGTTAGCAATTTTGACGGAGACCCGTGAAAATAATAATTTATGGTTCTCTAGATCCAACAGTTTGCTTGAAAAAAATCCTGAAGATCATCTATGCAATGGGAGTCAGGTGGCTGAGCGGTTAGGGAATCGGGCTAGTAATCTGAAGGTTGCCAGTTCGATTCCCGGCCGTGCCAAATGACGTTGTGTCCTTGGGCAAGGCACTTCACCCTACTTGCCTCGGGTGAATGTCCCTGTACTTACTGTAAGTCGCTCTGGATAAGAGCGTCTGCTAAATGACTAAATGTGAATGTAATTACGTTGGCCTCTCGCTGGGTATGGGGATGATTTGGGACTACCTGACACGCCTCTTCTTCAAACGGATCCCGACGGGAAGAAACATGTTATATTGCTGACATCAGTGTGAGCTCACATTTTGCTGACATCAGTGTGAGCTCACAACTCCCATCAACATTAATATGTGCCAAGATATTATAGAACAAGGTAAGATGTCACCTGGGAACAAGGAGTCGGACGGGGTCAAGATTCAAACCTTCAGCTCTTTCCTTCATCTCACATTTTCGGCCAGATTTCTTCATCCCATTCAGGTAGACCTACTTTATTTTACGAAATGATGTTTTTGATTGTAATTTATTGCGTTTTAATTTTTTGTAAGATTGGTAATGTGCTCAAGATAAAGATATATTGCTGTGAGCTCACTGTGAACATATTTATGTGAATTTAATGGACACAATGAACTTGCAGTCTGTCTCACACACATGCACACAAACCTTTGGCATAGAGGAGCCCATGTCAGAAGACAACAGTGTCTGTTGAACCGGTTTTGGAATTCTATGCACTGGAATTTACGTCACATGTTCATTCAGAACGATGAACGTGTTTCAGGTCAAAGAATTTTCTCATTATTATACATTTAATAAGTGTGCAGTGTAATTGTTATTTGCCACCTGTTATTGACTTGAACTAAACCATTAACTGTGAAGAACATAAGAGAATTATAAGATTTGGTTTAATGGAAATGTTTGTTAACCTACTTGGCATTGTGTGCTACCCATATCAGATACCTGTCCTAAGGTTTGTAAAGCAGCTTAACAACAATACTGTAAACACTACTGCACAATTAATGGCTGTATTTGACGAAAACTGTCTTTCCTAGGCTATATGTTGATTTTTTATTTATTTTCGTTTGTAACTAGGAAAATGGTTCTACAAGGTGTTTTGTACCTCACTGGAGAGGTTGTGCGCACCAGGACACTAGGGGATAGCTGGGGGGGGGATTTTAAAAAGGTAGTTGTCTTTGGGGGGGTTGTTGGTTACGTGGAGATGTCACCCCGTGTCATCTAATGTCATTAAAGGAGCTGACTTTTGCAGATGATCTTCAGAAAATGCGTTTTTCCAATTTTATAGGTTGGTGATATGCATACACATGTTAAATATGTTTTCCCTTGTAGGTAACATCAAGATTATAGCATGATTAAGCATGAGGTGTCCTATCTCCCAAGTAAAGATCAGCAATAGTTGCAGTTCAGGGTACAGTACTGTACTGGTAGCTACTAAACGGTGCTACTGTAGCTAGCTCACCAGTTGAATAGAGGAAAAATATGGAATGTAAAGGGCTATATTAGCTATGTAGATTTACTTTCTTAGCGTCTGACATGTTTGTTAATAATTTTTAAATTTGCCAACGTTGTATAAATGTAAATTCGTGATTTTTTTATAAAAATGTCTAGAACCATGCAGTTCAGTGGCGGTTGAACGTTATGTCAGTGAGCGCGTGCCACTGGCGGCAATTCCTACAGTTAGCCTAGCTATGGAAAAATTATTGATAGATAAACAAACGAACTTATGAGAGTTATAATAATGTGGACAACTCACATGGGTTATGTTTTACATCTTAAATGTTTTCTTTTAATTTCTTGTGTAACAAGTTATTTTCAATCAGTCTCACTTCTGGAAAATGCTGTACAGACTTCAGTATCCCAGGCAATCATATTTTCCCCAGAGAGTTGAACATCTGTAACCGCAATGAAGGTAGAATTTCAGAACTGAAAACAAGTTTGTTGTGTAAGCAGTGTTTTGTTTTGGAGAAACATTTCTTAGTACAGAGTGTTCTAAAAGTATTACGAATGAGAAACATAATTGTAAAGACTGGTCTTTAAAAAAAGTATTGAATGTAAATGTAACAGACATGGTATTCCGCCGTCAGAGGTATACGGGCCGATGTTCGCCCCTCACTGGGGTCGAGCACGCCACCTCTGACTTGCCAAGCCCGACCACTGCCAGCTACGCCAATGAAAAGCTAGCTAGTCGTTGGTGCGGGTGGCCTGTTTGCATACTTGAGGAGTGAGTTTAAACCGATACACCCCGGCTACATAAATATATTCACTTTTCATCTGTCTACCCATTATTCACTTAAACAAGTTGACAACCCAAAAGATATGCAGCTTGAGCGAATACAACAAATTCCATATAGGGTATGTTTGTTCCATTTACACAGTGAGAGTGTATAGTGTCAAGGGGGAGGATGTCATGACAGCGTGATAATTTAGAGGCAGTTTATAACTAGCAATATAAATTAATTAGACACTTTAGACCTTTAGACACAATTAGACAAGACACAATTAGACAGGATAAAAAAACACACCAGATGATGTAGTCCAGCATACAGATGCATCACACAATCCTCTCTCTCTCTCTCTCTCTCTCTCTCTCTCTCTCTCTCTCTCTCTCTCTCTCTCTCTCTCTCTCTCTCTCTCTCTCTCTCTCTCTCTCTCTCTCTTTCCATCTGTCTCTCTTTCTCTCTCTGTCTCTCTCTCTCCCCCCTCTCTCTCTTTCCTGTCCCTCCCTCTCTATCCTGTCTTTCTCTCTCTCTCTCTCTCTGTCTCTATAGTAGTACAGTATAGTGTGAAATATTAGAAGACTGGAAGAGTGTTAGAGAGAGTGTGTGCAATCTGTCTCTCCATCTCTCTCACTTGCGTTCTCTCTGTCTTGCTTACTTTCTTTCTTTCCATTTCTCTTTCAGTGTCCTTCCCAATCCATCTCTCATTCACTCTCTCATCCTTCCATTGCAGGTCTCCCACATATTGTAAATATGGAGGGAATAAGACGAGGAAATCCCAAATCCTTAACAAGAGGACTGATGATTGCCTTGTTGGCCACTACCATGGTAGTGGTGTACTTCACATCTGGCCCAGGGGCACCCCATCTTTACCTTGAGCAGTGAGTCTAGTTGGGGGGGAAAAAACTAAACATCCGATTGAAAATGTTTGTTCAAGGTTTACTAGGTTTCTGTTTCTTTCACAGGTTGCCTCTTTCCTGCCTTCCCAGCTCGGCGATATCAGAGCAGGACAATCAAACCAACTCCTCTCAGAGCACAAAGTGTTCTCCAAAGTTTGACGTCATGTTCATGAAGACACACAAGACCGCCAGCAGCACATTACTCAACATTCTTTTCCGCTTCGGTGAGAAGCACAGGTTGAAGTTCGCCTTTCCAGACGGACGGAATGACTTCTACTACCCATCTCCTTTCCACCGTTCCCAGGTGAGGAATTATCGTCCCGGGGCATGTTTTAACATCATTTGTAACCACATGCGTTTTGACGGCCGTGAGGTCTCCAGGCTTCTCCCCTCTGATTCTGCCTACATCACCATACTGCGGGATCCGGCCCGACTCTTTGAGTCGTCCTTCCATTACTATCGCAGCATGATCCCTCTCACATGGCGGATCCCCGGACCCCACAAACTAGCCGAGTTCCTGTCCTCCCCTCGAACCTACTACAAACCAGATGGTTACAACTCCTTCTACCTCAAAAACTTGCTCTTTTTCGACTTCGGGTTCGACAACAACCTGGAGGCGGACGATCCCAGTGTGGAGACGGGCGTCCGCGCGCTGGCCGAACGCTTCGACCTGGTCCTCATCGCGGAGCACTTCGAGGAGTCCCTCGTCCTGCTCAGAGACACCCTCTGCTGGACGACGGACGACCTACTTTTCTTCAGCCTCAACGCCCGGAGGACAGCGTCCGTGACCCGGTTGAGCCCGGAGCAGAGAGCCAAGGCCCGGGACTGGAATGGGGTCGACTGGAGGCTCTACCGGCACTTCAACGCCACGCTGTGGGCGAAGGTGGAGGCGTACGGGCGGGCAAGGATGGAGAGGGACGTGAAGGAGCTGAGGAGGAGAAATGCAGAGATGAGGGGGATCTGCCTCGTGGGTGGAGGTGCCGTGGAGGCAGGGATGATCCGGGATAAGGACATGCTTCCCTGGCAGCCAGTTGGGGAAACCTCCATCCTGGGCTACAATTTGAGAAATGATATTGACCCCCAACACAGGACACTGTGTCGTAAAATGCTCACGCCTGAAATACAGTACTTATCCAACCTAGGTGTCAACCTGTGGCTCACACAGTTATGGGGCTGGTTGAAGGGTCTTCTCTGTTAGGCAAAGACTGCCTGAGGACTTAGCAACATAGAATGCAAGACTGGAACCTCAGGCATTTCATTTTACAATTACATTAGAAAAAGTATGTTTTATATTAAGTAACTAAACAAGTTTACAAGTAAACAAGTTTTCTGTTTTACCACTTTGTTTTGATGTGGTACTTGATTACCCCCTCCCCCATGCAAGACAGTCATTTCTATCTCCGGCCCTTGAAGTTGAATGGATTAGAGAAAGACAGGCATTGAGCTAACTTGTAGCTTACATAGGAAAGTGTGTGGGCCCACTGCTTGTAGGTGTTAGGTGTAATATTACAAGTCTCATTCCATATCTCTTCTGTCCAGACTCATATAAAAACATTGATCTACCGCTCCTCCAGAGGACAAATGAAACAGCAGTTTGTTTCACAGTAGATACATATGTATGAAACAGTAAGCCAGTCATCATTCACTTGGTAATGCAGGTCGATCTTTATTAAAACAGGGAAGAGTTCGACTGCTATGGCCGTATAATTCCTTTTTCTCATCTGGACACCTGGTCATTGATCAGCGTTAATCTACAAATGAGTCACGGTTCCCGAGTCCTCGGTGGGTCTGGCTGCAGTTAAAGACGCGGTGCTTTAGCAATGCAGTTCCATCACACTAATGAGAAAATAGACACCGCGTTGCCTAATGAGGACCGTGCTCCGTCTAGATAAAACAAAAAGTTAATTGTTATCATGTTGTAGACTAGCTTCTCCAGCACAGGCAGTTTTGAACAGTAGTAACTTTAAACGCGTTTGCACTTTCTAAAAATAAGTACGTCTGTTGATTGTGTCGTGACTTGAAGTGAGATGAGGGACAGAGTTACACTAGACCGCCTGCAGGGAGCAGTAAAACACCTCCATACTCTATATATCGATGCCAGAGAGTCGCCTCGTCAACATACGTGTTAAAATCTGAAACTCCGATGTATACCAATCAGGATTATTTCATTTATAATTAATTAAGCATAATGTGTACAAGAACGCACATGAAGTTTGAAATATTTAAAAGATAGCCATTGCGGTAGGCTACATCATTATCTGTATATTTCAAATCAGAAAATCTTGTGGAGAAAGGGCATCTCTGAATTGTACCTTGCTTACAGGCCTGACCCAAAGAAAGTGATATTGTAATTGCCGTCTAATGTATGCTTTTGTGGTGCAGTGCATTGCTCTGATTTATCTACGGAATAACCCATTCCCTTGGGATTAGTTCGCCACAAGGAAGGAAGTTTGAACAGACCCGTTTTACAAGGGGAAGGTAACCATGGTAACCGTCACAATGGGCAGCCCGGTGTGGTTGTTTAAGGAGAACGTTTTGTTGGTAGGCTACATATCGGAGGTTTTTTACTCGCTGGAATAGCCTGTTTTGTGGATGAACGGGGGGAGAATAGTTCTTATGCAGGCTCTGGTTATGTTCGTCAGTGGTTGGACACTATAATGGGGTCGCAAGCAATTGACAGGTGTCCTCAACTCACCAGACCTGTAAACGGGTGATAGTCTAAGCACTCTAAGCAACGTAACAAATAAACCGAGCATGAATAATGTTTTGGAGTTCATCACCACCTTCTGACAGTGCTTTAATTTCCTTTGGCTCTCTTCATGGGCGGCAGTGATGTCTTAGGTTAAATGAAGGATCATGCATGTCTGTCAGGGGTTGGGCTGGGTAGGCCCCTATGATGATGATTAATTTTTTTTTAACTTTTTTCTTAATATGCAGGCTAGGCCCTATCTTGTGAAAATGATTCATGCGGCCATTTACTTGGCATTATTTCTCAGAAAATGAATCTTAAAAAGGATCAACATGCTGCCTTAAGACAGTCCCGTCTAATTGCTCACATCGATCAGTTGGACACTAAACAGAGCTACCATTTGCAGCAAATTATAAAATCTGAAAGCGCAACAACCAGATAATTGAACAAATAGTATTAATGTGGTATTTATTAGAGGTATAGGCTATAGGTTATTCGTTTTCAAACCAGTCCTCGAAGGCTGATTTCACCATTTGGAAATCATTGTAATGATTTAACTGGAGGAAATAAAAGTTATTTCTGAATAGCTTCCATTGACTATTCCAATGTTTTCACTGGACGATTAAAATCCTGTTTCATTTTGCCTTGTATGCGCTTTTTAGACAGCAATGAAGCCACCTAGCTCAGTGCATCAAGCTATAGATGCGGATATTACATTTACATTTAGTCATTTAGCATTTAGTCATTTTAGCAGACGCTCTTATATAAATTAAATAAATAAATACATTTGTCAAAATGAGTGAGGTTATAGGGTGAGCCTGAGAAGTGGATGTTGACTTTAGATGCTGTTTTTATTATTCATAGCTGCACTCTAGTGTCAACAATCAGACGGGCCCCTCAGAGATCACATCTATTCCAGAATAATACCGCTCATGTATATTCAGTCCACATCGCAAACCTGCCTTAAGATGTGTTATTTTCTGTGGCTTTAGTCCTGAGAATTCCTATCTAATCCTGGCATCACTCTGCCAATATCTAGCCCTGTATCATTGTGTGTTCACTTCTTCATGGCCATAGACCTCAGCCTTTACTATCCGAGAAACGTCTGCCGGGTGTTGACACGACCAACAAAGCCTGCACCTTCGTCATGCAGTGCAGTTATGTACACATCAATCTTATCATTAGAAGAAGAAAAAAAAGCACTGCACTCTTTGTATTCCTGACCCTTATATCAAGCAGGGGGTATTACCCCCTGGGGTAGAACGGAATTGTGTTTTTTTCTGTGATGTTGCGCTCAGAGGAAAGGCTTGGGTGAACGACACAGACCAAAAGATTTGTTGGCAGCGCCACTGATGACTTGTCTGATCACTTCATTGGAATTCAGAAACATTCAGACGATGTTACTTCCTTTAGAGTGTGAGTAATTGACAACAGAGCAAAATTGAACCTGCCAGATCAAAGTTAAATTCGGTGACGCACAGGGAGTGTCAGGCGGAACCCCAGTCACTGAGCACGCTCAAGGCACGGTGTTGATGATACAAGTTTAGCCTATAGGTTTGGTGATAAAGATATTAATAGGTGAGTTATCAGCAGTCTGTGGCCTCTGGTGGAGTCACACTTGCCAGTGTTGTCTAGATGCTTCTTAATAGAAAGCCATATGTTCTGGAAGACATCTTACCTGAGACTGACTAGTTTAAATCCAAAGGGGAGCAAGACTGTTTTCTGTAAATAAACACTTCTTGTGCGCATTGGGCACTGTGATGAGATAAATAACCATTAGTTGATCGCAGATATTCAGGATGATGAATTCAGTCAATGTTCATGTCAACAGAAAAGCTCTCTGATCAATGATTGAAGTGTAGCTTCCAAGAAAGGGACTGGGAGGATTATGGAAATCTCTGGCTGTGTTTATTTGCTTCTAAATGGGAAGACTATTTTAGAGATGTTTCACACTGCATGCTATTTAGTTAAGTAGTAGCTAATGACTGGACCTCTGCTGATTTTTATTCTGAAGGAAAAGCTTACTAGGGACCATTACTTTTACTGTCACCGTAAACCAACTCCATATGACATTCAGCCTGCTGTCATCCTTCGAGGAAATATCACAAGAAATTCAAGTGGTTTCTAAGCCTGCCTCTCCACGAGCCTCCATCTTGGCATTTCTGCAGAATGCGTAGGGAAGTGACCAGCATATTTGGGACTAATTTGAACTGTTCTTCTTAGAAAACACCAGAAAGAAAGTGTTCGCCCAATCAATTGTAATCAACCATTACAGTACATTTACATTTAGTCATTTAGCAGACGCTCTTATCCAGAGCGACTTACAGTAGGTACAGGGACATTCCCCCCGAGGCAAGTAGGGTGAAGTGCCTTGCCCAAGGACACAACGTAATTTGACATAGCCGGAATCGAACCAGCGACCTTCTGATTACTAGCCCGATTCTCTAACCGCTTAGCCACCTGACTCCCCATTAGACACAAGTCTGCCCCCATATACCCAGTTTGGCCTAATAAATTCCTGTTCAAGACGCATGTATTCTAGTATTCCTCACATAGCCTAATTGTCTATCAGTTTCTTTCCATTAGCGAACTCCCCCCTGCCAATATATATCTAGCACCTTCCCTGGAGGTCTAAGTGATTCGAGGATGCCACCTCTACTTATGATTCCTCTCACAAACGAACCTGACTGGATAAACAAACCCCCAGTATCTCATTTTTTTGCGCACTGCAAGCGATAATGGCACTACTCAGCTAACTGGTGCCTCTCATTGACTCCCACTACTTCTCTCTCTCTCTCTCTGTCCATCTTTCTCTTTCTATCTCTGTCCCAGTTTATGCCTCTCATTTTCTCTTTTTCTCTCTCTCTCGTGCCATCTTTCTCCCCCCCCCCCCCCCCCTCCGCCTCTGTCTCTTTCCCTTTTCTAACCGTCTGTCTTTCCAAATGACAGTTTGAGCCAGAAGCAACTGTTCCCAGTTTCCGTACTCTGCTGCGGGCTATCACCGGACAGTGACAGTCTGATAAACATACATACTGTGATTTAGAGGTTTCATATTCGTGACCTCTCCCTCGGAGCAGGGCTTCCTCCTGCTGTCCTCCCCTGGGGGCTAGTTAGGAGACCAGAGCCGATCCAGCTGTAGGAATCTGTGAGTCTTGCAATGATGACCGTTCATCCTCTGGCTGGGGGACGAGCCAGAGGGTTGGGAAGGTTAAGCAGACAGTGATAGATTTCCACAGCACCATCTTAGATGTATGTGTCTCCTTTGTGGTTTTCCCTGTCCCGTGTGGGCAGGTGGCAAATGTTTTGAGAGGCGGGAAACACAAGACTTTGGTGAGAATTATAATGCTAATGGAATTGCCTCGGGGGTTCTGGAACTTTCAACGGTGTTCAGTGGAAGGGTCATGTGGTTTGAGTGTGAATGTTTGCTTCTAGCATGCCACCTTCTAACATAGCCCTAACCCTTGCTGGCAATGTGAAAGGGGTAACATGCAGAACCCCCACACACATTAAGTCACATCTACTGTATCTCAGCTTGCCATTCAACCAACCTTTCCACTTAAAATGCTTTGATACTGTTAGCTATTATACGGTGTGTGTGCAATACCACTGTGTCTGTACTATACACACACATTGCTTTCTGTCATTTCATTTTTCACAGTGTATTTTCACAACCTGCTGGTATCTCCCACAATGATCTGGTATTGTCTCATTGACAGAAGTGAATGGAGTACAAAAACGTTCCCCTTTCTATGACTATTGGCAGCTGAACCTACCATGAAGGCCCCCCTGCAGTCACAGAGTGGGTGGGAACAGACTGGTGTGGAAATCCTGACAAGTGACATGGGGCTTCATAAATACAGGTCTGGCAAAGGGCAGAACAACTAATGGTAAAGGTGTCGGAGACATGTTGTTGAAGTGTCAATCTCGTTGGCAAAGTTGAAAGTGAAAATGAAACTCGTGACCAAATCTGAGAGAGCTGACTCTAGCTCTGCTGGGATGAGATCCATTCCATTATTGTATCCTGAAAACCTTACCAAAACTGTACGAACAGCACATTCACACACTGATTAACAACTTTAATATAGGTAAGTATGTTCGCACTTATACTTTGTGTAATTTGTGTCCAATTAAGCCCAATTTATACTTAGGTCGCAGACACTTTTGAAAAGGTCGCCGACAGAAATGACGTCTCGGTCGACACTTTTAACCGTCGCTTAGAAGTGTCGCCTACCAGGAGAAATTTCTACTGGCGCGGATGTCGTCACATAGTGAAAAATTAAAATGGTCAGTTTCTCCGATTGATCACCTAGGCTACAAAGCGTTAACAATGTAACCATAGCTATGAATTTAACAGTAAAATGATTCTGTTTACGTCACGCGAACCTTGAGCACAGGCGACTGTTTGCCAAAGTATAAATGCAGCTGCCTGAGCGACACTTTTTTTTTCGTCGGCGACCATTTCAAAAGTGTCCGCCACCTAAGTATAAATTAAGCTTTAGGCCCGTAATTAGACATTCTGTTTTGATGGTCTGCTCCTTGTCAAGAAGCATTTCAGTGTGAGAGCATAATGTTGACTGCAGCACTGAGATGTGAGTCTTCTGAGGCCTCTTTCTACTGTAAACAAGAAACAACCTTTCTCAGACCTCTACAATCACTGAAAATTACTTTGGACTGCTGCAGATACATTGGGACTAATTTAGACGTTCCTCATTAAATCGGAGAGGTCTGAAAGACCCATGTGTTCCCTTAATTCGTGAACCTAGAAATAACCATGTCAACATAGATTACTTCCTGTCTTGTGGAAAGCGGTCTCCAAAAAGCAGGCATGGTTGTCGGTCTATGAATTACAGACGGATTGAGATCTCTTCAAGGACTGAACCTCACAGACTGCATGTGACAGAGTCAGACGTCAGCAAGGCTTCTTGCACGCAACCCAGGTGTGATGTTGGTTTGATAAACATGAGATATGTAAAAAAAAATACTAAATATGGTTAGGAACTACAGGCAGTTCTTTGACTCTGATTCCTGAAATACTGTAGAACTACTTAATTGACTATTTGCACATCGCTTTTTTATAAAAGCGTCTGCTCATTAGTGAACTGTAATGTAATCTAAACGTTTGGCTGAACAGGCATTCAGCAATCTTTTGGAAATGTGGATTGATTTGAACCAATTTTCTCTTGGCAAAACACTGTTTTTTCTGCAGCATGTTAGGATTCATTGATTTGATTTAAACTCCGAAACACCCAAATGTATATTATCCTAATCTAATGTCCCCTGGCTTAGACAGAGGCTGGTAGACCGTGCTGTTCCACATGAAGCCAAGAGCTTAAGTGAAGACAGACAGAGAAACACGGATGTGTTCTCAGGGGCTTAGAGGGAGACGATAGCCTCTGTACCTCAGCCTGGCCACGGTATATTTTAAAGACAGCACTGAGAATAGAATAAAAAGAGAATATCGTTGCGCAGGCTGCAGAATGTACTTCATTTTCATGGAGGATTACCAGGGGTCTCACAGCACTGCTTCAATTGGCTTGTCATATTTCATTTGGCTTAGTACAAAGCTTTGAGGTATAGTGTGTTTCAGTGCTCCAACAATTACTATGCCTGTCCATCCATTGGTGTATAATTTCAGTATTGTAGTTTTAGCAGTTTAATACCATGAAGTGGGTATAATACTCTTGAACTTTTCAAAGTATTATTTCAAACTAATTTAGCATTTGTGATAATTATGGCTTCCTAGTTGAATAAATGATGTTGTTTATTTTTCATTTGACTTTATAGAATAATTTCCTCATCCGTCGATGGAACGAGATAGACGTGAAAGCAGGAGGGAATGTTTCTCAGTTATAATGCCTTATTTACTGAAGCAAAGGATATGTCAGTAATTCCATATTTCAACACATCAAGGTGCCATACCTGCTGATGAGTGAACCAACTGCCCCTTAGTAGACTTGGTGATGATGTTAACACAGACGCTCATTCATTTTACATTCTACTCTGAAAATCTCTCTGGAGCAGACAGCCCAAATATCAATATCATCCACTTAATCAGCAGACAACCTTTACTCATCCCCTAAACAAGCAGCAAGCAGAAAATATGTGGGGACCTAAAATAAAAATTAAAAAATTGCACGGTTATATTTTTATACTTTTAAACATTCAGTAGGTAGCAGGGAAAAGAGAAGGTGGCTGATAGAAAAAGAAAACTCCAGTGGTTGTTCCTCCAGTTGAGATCAAGCAGCCCTGCAGGGTTTGTAAAGCTGCACAGCATTGTGGGATATCTAACTGTCAAATCCCCTTCCTCCTCCTGTAAGATTGAAATGCTCCTGTTCCGCCAGGTAGATGTGTGGGTGTTTACCTTTCCTGGCCCTATATGCTCCGGGGTTCCAATGGAAGCCACAGGGACGCTTTCTCCGGCTGGTCGCGTTCCGCTAGGAGAAGACAGCCGTCAGCTGATGTAATGTCGGAGAGACCTCAAGCCTTTGCTAGAGAATAAGTGCAGAAAGAGCCCATTCAATTATTCATTGTATTTATTTCAGGGTTTGTTTTGTTGATGCTGTTTTTAAAGGCAAAGTGGATGGAGCGAGTCACAACGGCAGGTTAGGTAACGATAACATGTCCGACCATGTCTTTCGATAACGACAGCTTAGGCGACCAGGAATTTAATACTTTTGCGAGCACACTTTCTCCCACATACCTAGCAACATTTAATGGTCATTTAGGCTACAACTTCTTCGCCAGCATTGTAAACGCTGTGTTGCGAAATGTTTCACTGTCTGCAAGCTTGTTGCTGAGAGGCTCAATGTAGCCTATTCATCTGTGAAAATACTGGTTTAGGCTATCAGTTGAAATAAATTGTGTGACTAACAGCTGAATGATACCACCTGTAAATGATACATTGTGATTTGCTCAAAGTAGATTCAAAACGAAGTGGCTGCTTTAATAAGAGGTTAAATCGTTGCTGCCCATAACACCAAGTAATTTATGTTTTACTCTGGCATGACTTTACAATTTATTAGAATTAGCTACACTATGTATTAGACCTATACAAAATCCATATTGTCGCTACATAGTACAGTGACCCAGTCTAATTGCTCTGACAGCCCAATTCATATTCCAGATGATCGAGCATCTCCGTCTGTCTAGAAAAGGTCCGGAGAACATATATGTAGCTTGAAAACAGGTTAGGAGGACCATAGATATATATAAAATACATATCTATGAGGAGGACCATGAATACATACCTGTTGACTGTGACACCCGAACGGAACACAACAGTTAGAACTTTAATGCAGAGTTCTGGGTACACGCAGATACAGACATATAGACACAGTGACCTCCATGGGGAGGAACGCTGGTTGATGTCAGGAGCCGTCTCCAGGACCCAGTCCTGTCTGCCTCACTTGCGTAGCCCAGATGGGCTACTGACAACAATGTCTTCATTTAGCAGCTGTAGCTTTTATCCATAGCAACGGGGGACATGGTAACAGACGACCTCTTGATCTGCAGTCGAATGCTCTTAACCACTGAGCTATACCTAGTACTATTCACGGGAAGGAAACCATGACAGATATCCAGAACACTATCTTGATTTGATGCCGTCTCCTTATCGTGGGGTATATGTGTGTGTATGATTGTGTAAGTGTGTACGATTGCATGATGGTGTGTGTATGTGCACGATTACATGGTGTGTGTGTGTACGGTTGCATGACAGCCGTGTTTTTGCGCGCCTGAGTGATCTCAGTGTGTGTATGACAGTGTGACGTGTGTGTGTGACTAAGTGATTGCAGTGTGCGTGTGTCTATACAATCTAGTGACAGAAGTACATGTGTATGTAGATGTAGATGTGGTTCCTAACTATCAACAAGCAGGGGCTGATACAGTTAAGCTGAAGTTTTGAAGGCAGGGGATTGCAGATGATTCTGCTCGCGCTGGGTTGAAGAAGATGTCCGTCCCTCTGCCATGGATTCTGGTAGGTGTACATCGATTTTGTGTATACTTCTATTCTATTTTTTTTAAATAACATAATTATTCATAAGTATGCAGTGGCATAACGACATCTCTGACGTTGATAACAAACCAAACCGTTTAAAAATCGGTTGTAAATTGATCAAGTTATGGTCATTTAAAAAGTACATGTAGCATCAACACAATGTTATGGGTGAGCGAGTTGAATGTAGCAAGATGGCCGCCATGTGCGGACGTTCTAGACTCCGCCGTAAGACATCTAGTCTTTATATATATATATCTATGATGCCGGAGATCAAACTGGGGACAGTCCTGACTCATGTAGCAACTACCTCTCACAAACACAGCTTAAGCCAGCTGTGCCACTGAAAAAATAGCTAGGAGTGTTTGACTAATTCAAGTGAGGAGAAAGAGGTGAGTTTAACCAATTTGACTCGGTTACACTCTACGGTGCTAGGAGCCCCTCAGCTTCTGGAATCGTGTTTGTCCTCTGGTTGACCTGAAGTGCTTCCTGGTGGAATAAAAGGCCTGGCCGCGGGCCTTGCAACAGCATCTTCAAAGCTGAAATTCCACAATGTTTTTTTAATTTTTTTTACAACATATTGACACAACTTTTGAAGCATGCCTTCTGTTTTCCTTGTCGATTCATCTTGACTTTTGGCTGTCTGTTGTTACATGGAACGTGTTCAAACTTCAAATAATCTGTGGGTGTTGGACTCCTCAGATTGAACTATGACTGACTGTTCAGACTTGTGAGATGAGCTGTTGACCCATGAGTTTGTCATGTTTCATACAAACAAAATACATTTTTCATTCAATTGAAAGTTAAATATTTGACCGTAAGAAAGAAAAGTATTTATGGAACCTACACATTCCAAGTGGAGTCTGTGCCAGTTAGTTCCTGGTGAAATCTGTTCTAAAGTAGCTACTTTTTGTTGCTGTGTTCCCAACACTAGTTACAATGCTGGTGGGCTGAACGGTAGACAGCAAACGTGTTTCTATATTTATATTTATTTTTTTATACATTTATTTGTCAGGAACAGTCAACACTTAATGTCCTTGAGACCTGAGCCATACACAGCATTCATACAGTGTCGGGTTCGCCAAATAATTGAGCCACACACACGGTTTCTTGTAATTTTCTAGTTAGATGTGTTTATCCTTATAAATACTTATATACTTAGTGGCATTAGTACCCCTAAGTGAGAGATTCAGAACGTTTCCACAGCAAATAAGTGGCGTATTGTTTCACTCTGAGCAAGGAAATGTGTTGCTGTGTGTTAATGTGAGGATGAAGGATATCAGAGTAAACGTTTTCATGTCAGTTAGCCAGCGCAGGCCTCGCTGTTAACTCCATGAAGGGCAAACACCGAAAAGCATGTGCAGCGTGTTGTGAAGCCAACGGGGAGATAAATTAAATCACACAGTGTTTCCCCCCTCTAACTGCACACTCAGTGTGAGAGGGATGGCAGGCTCCTGATGGTTCAGAGAGACACAACAGAAAGAGAAACCAACATAATCACATTCTCCTAATGTGCCCCCGTCTCTGCCTCTGGCGGGGTCAAACAGCCATGCAGCAGGATGAAAGGCAAGGGGACTTTGTTGGGAAGGATACAGCCTTTCCAGCGAAACAGGCTTCAAGATTCCCAGTTTCATGCTTAGATACTATCCTTTTCGCTTTAAACCAGGTAGATATATCTGTCTGTATTGAAAATTAATACAGTAATACAAATTATTTTGTGTTTTTATGTCAGCTGGGTTTCCCGCAGCACTTTGCAGTTAAGGCGGCCGCCTAAACAACACACGCCTGCCGCCTTAACTACGTCGTAAAAAAATAGGCTGTTTTTTATAGCGATATCCGGAGTGTTACTCTGTCCCGTTTGCTCCCTTCCATTCTAAACCGTGACCAACGCCAGTCTCCCTTCTCTGCAGAGCATTAGTCTATCGCATTAGTCTATCACACAAACAACCCCCCCCCCCTCGTCCGACGGCAAACCCCACCCTACCACCTTAACTAACAAATACAATTCCTTTTGTGTTTTAATGTCAGAGTCACTCTGCCCCTAGTAAGCTTTTCTGATAAGCTTTTATATTTTCACCAATTATCTCTGAATAATGAATAAACAAATACGAATAAGTCCCAAGTGCGAATCAGTGCATATTTGTGCTTCATTAGACATGACTCAAACACACAAATGAGGAAAGGGTTTTCCTACTTTAATTGAAACAGTTTCCACACCGAAGGGCAGGCCTATAGTTTAAACCACTCTCCGTTCCCCAATTTGGCTAAATCAAGGGAGGCATGTTGAATAAACCAGGAAGCATCCCTTAAACCCACCCCTGGTAGGCAGCTCATGCCAAACCAAACAAATATTTTGCTTCTTTGCTTTGGAGACGGCAAAAGCATAGCAACAAACAACAACAATCTTCTTTTAGTGCAGAGCAACAGGATGTGTTCTGAGGCCACGAGTTCAGAAAGGCGTTGCCCTCCATCGCCCAGTCAGTCACCAACTAATCACATTTCAAAAATGATGTCTAACCAGGAGGAACGAGTCAAAAGCCTTTCGCGTTATAAAAGTTTTGCCGTTGGTGTGACGTCCATCTGACGGTTACTTACAATACCAGTGGATACTCAAGGCTAAAGGTCAAGGTAGTCGTCAATGAGGGTTAAGCTGAAGTTTTTCGGTACTGGTTTTAATAGAAAACGTACAGAGTACATCCCTTTCATTTGACTTTCTTCTACAGTGCTTTAATGAAACATCCAGCTCCTAGGAAACTGACATTGAACCTTTACAGTGTCGCCCCTTTGAAAAATGGGCAGAGGAACGATCAGATGCAGTCATGGCAGTGCCCTTCCAATGGGTGGTTCTGTCACGGCAAAAAAATATATATAGCAGTCACGACCTGGAAAACATATATGGCATTTACCTTTCGATTAACCACAATGACATATTCTGTTCTTGACTTCATTCTGAATGAAAAACGTAGAAAACGGGATGCTGGAGATTATAGTTGATCTGGGTCTGTTGTTTACAGTTGAGTTGAGACCATGTCTTCATTTCAATTGAGACAGTTGCTTCTTGTTTAATGCGAATCTACGTTAATGAAATTTTGAAGACAGTGTTCTGGTGATGATCAAAAGACCTTGGCTGCCAAGTTCTTCTTCAGAGAAAATACTTTGAGGATTCTATTTATCCCCAGTTCAATTTGGTCCTACCAGAAATGTATGCAAATAGTCATCAATTGTAGATGATTGAAGTCACAACGGTTCCAAGGGAATCGTAAAATCACTCGTAATTGTGGCCGAGGAGACAAAATAGACGGGAATCTCTCTCCATGTTTCATTGCACCAGTTCAGCCCAAAGCCATGATTACCCTATGGATGAAGGAGAGAAGGAATCATGAAATAATACACATCTCCCCAGGGGATTTTATTAGCCTCCTCCAGTGTGTTTTCACTTGTGGGAGAGGACGAATCTGGAAACCACTCCCTCCTTGAGGAGAGCCCTAGAAGTTCAGTAAAAAAAAAGTTATGTCAGTTAGACCATGAAAAGAAATGAAAGAGAATATTTTAAAAATGCTCTTATTAAATGTCTGTTATGTAACACAGGAAGTCTCAGTTATGCATGCGGTGATGTATTTAACTGTGTGAGGTGTGTGTGGTGTGTGTATGTGTGTGGTGTGTGTATGTGTGGTGTGTGTGTGTGTGTGTGCATGTGTGTCTGCATGTGTGGTGTGTGTATGTGTGGTGTGTGTATGTGTGGTGTGTGAGGAGTGAGTGCGGCAAACACGCGTGAGCACTGCACACATCCCATGCAGGCATGACGTGGGTTTATGCTGAGGAAATGCTTCAGCTTGATGTGTGGTGTGTGTGTGTGCATGTGTGGTGTGTGTGTGTGTGGCTCTGTACTTTTGCAGGTCGATCTTTTAGGCGTCAGAGACCTACCTCTGAGGCTTCCTCTGGCTGCTTTGAAGAGACTTGGAACACCGTCTGGAATACTGAGTATGTGGGTGCGTGTGTATGTATGTGTGTGTGTATGTGTGTGTGTGTAGAGACAGTGACTCTAATGGGCTGCCACATAAAACCTAGTGAAAGCGGTAGTGAACCGCCAGGATGCTCTCGAAGCGTTTGAACGGCATACTTATCACTGATTAGCAGGATGCTAGTTAACTCCTTTACAACAAACAGGATGGTCAAGAATCGTCCCTGACCTTTGCTTTTAACCAATCCATGTAATGTTTAATTTACAGCACCATCATCATCTATCACTGCTTCCAGACTCAATATGTCAGTAACTGAAGATCCTGTTGCGATGATTCCCTGAAGGGAAATGTTTCCAACTCGATGCAGACAAATTCAAGTATCCAAACGAATCTCAACCTTGCTGGAATTTCTCGCACCCTAAATGTGCTCCGGTTCCATGCCTTGCCCAAATTGAAATTCCCATTTTGGCCTCTCTGTTCCCTCTGCTTGGCCCAATCAGAGTTGTTATGTAGATCTGGTCCCGTGAGAGAACCGATAGGGCCAGTGGAGGGAAGCCTCTCTGTAAATCAATCCCCTTTTTGTGAAGTTGCAGAGGTTATTGGATTGGAATGGTGTCTCATTGTGAATTCCAGTCAGGAAGACTCCGCTCTCCCATAAGGATGGTGTAACTTGTGTGGAATGGAAAGGTTACCCTTCTATTTTATTGTCGGCGTGGTAACGACTCGTGTGCTCTTGGGCATTCTCAATGAGCTGCAACTTGTGTTTCCTGGCGAGATGGAAAGAGTGGCTTGCTCCTCACACACAAGATGCTCTTCCTGGTAACAACGGGGGGGGGGGGGTGAACTGTAAACAACCTCACCGGATGAAAGTAAAAAACAACAACTTTGTTCTTACCGGGGAGGGATTTGGGGTTGTTTCGCTGTACAAGACAGGCAACAATTTTATCGTTGTGGATTTAGTTTAGTTACTGAGGCATTGATTGAAATGGTCTGTGCCTGTTGGAGAATGATGTGCCTCATCACATTGTGATGATGATAAACAGCATCTATCCGTTTGGCTCTGTGACAGGCTCTGCTATCTCAGATGGACATGGGTGTGCTTTGGACTGTCCACAAATAAAGCCATTCATGTGATTCTTCAACCACAATTCTCAGATAGAAGCTCAGCTTCTTTTGTCATCGACTGAGAGACTTACAAAAAAAAGAATAATTAATTTGGCCGATGAATCAGGACTGGATAATGCTTCATTGTCTTTCTAATACCATGCCTATTTAGTAAAAAATATATAAGACCGTTTAACAGACACTTAACATGGGAACAAAAGGATGTGTTTTGATTGACAGCCAACAGGTCATGAAGATCTCCAGAGAGGATAGACTATAAATAGAAGATGGATAATAATTCTGAATACAAAAAGAACGTATTTCTGGACTTTATAGTGTTCAACAAATTGCACTTGACTTTCTCTGAGTGCAGTATGGTTCCTTTGTCTGATAGGCCAGCTTGATTGTTATTAGGGTGGGCTTCATGTAAGTTATTAGTATATTAATACCAGCATGGCCTCATGCATTTCTCTAACTATCCATCCAAATTTTTTAACCTGTACACTCATTTACACTTGATAATTACAATCATAATTATTTGTCATGAAATCGTATTTCATAAATTACAAGAAAGTCTCTGGCTAAAACTTGATCGTCATGAATTTCATTGTATGATGAAGGTCTATTTATGCATCCTTTATAAATTACACATGAACTAATTTCCAGGCAGTCATTCTTCGGACATTTCCTATCATGTGTATACATTTTTTGTACATATAATATGTAACACTTTTTGTGCATAACTAATTAGTGTGCTTAGTTAACAACTTACTTAATAACTCCTATACAAGACTACAATATTACCACACCGTGATAATAATATAACGTAACACGTCTTCCAGGCACTATGAGTCCAATGCTCAACGCCCTGTTGTTGTTGAGAGCAGAAGACAGTTATGGAGATGGATGTCTCTCTGGTGGCTGTTGTACCCCTAGTGAGTCATGTTTCACTTCCTCTCTTCTGTAGAGTCCTGACAATGTTTTCTTCGTTAAAGAAACTCACCCAATCTTTCCTTTTTCGCCTCGGGGACGTTGTATTATCACCCCTGCTGTTTGATAAATGGACTCATTTTCCACTTTTGCGGATAGATGTGCACGGGACTCTGACATGTCGACGACACCGCTACGGGATGTTTGTTTGTGGTGCGCTGAATATGCAGTCGGAAGACGTCAAGCAGGTAGTTAGGAGATGCTGTATATCTTAGCTTTCCTTTAGTCTTTAGTTTTCCGTGCTTCTCTCCAAGGCCAGTAAAGGCCACGCGTTTCAAACGCGTGGCCTTTTTAAGTCGCTGACCCAGAGGGAAGGGCTCCAACATCAAATGACGATGGAGTCTTTTGAAAGGTTGCCTCTGAAGTTAACTCTCGCCTTCTGCAGTCACTGCCGGTACTGCGCCGGCTGTGGTCAGGAACAAAAGAATCAGGTGTTCCGCTGTTGCCGAGTTACATAAGGAATGATCTGACCATACTAGACTTTACAACCTAGCCGTTTAACAGATCTGTCCATCCAAAGCCAGGTACAAATAGGAACATAGAAACGCATAGAAAGATCAGAATTGCATCAAGGAGCGGGCTGCATTAACCACATCTCAGGTCCCAGGCACAGTGAACGATAATAAAATGTCAATATTAGAAATGACAGGTATGTACATCCCCTGCCTGCTAGACAGGGGATGTAGGTGACAATTAGGCGTAGATTACACTCTTAAATGACCTCTCACAGTACCTAATGACCTCTCTTAGTTTTTTTTGTGGTTGCACAAGCAAATTTCATTAAGTATCTAATGCACAATGACAAATAAAGTCTATTCTATTCTCACGGTACGTAATTACACAAACAGGAAACAGATAGTCCACTAGAAACATGACAACTCTGACTGATGCGTAACACAGGCTATGTTCCTAAACAGGCAAGCCTGCGATCGTGTGGTAAATTCCACAATTTTCCTCTTTATACCCCGTGTGTTAGATCTGACACATCATGGCGCAGTGCGGCGTGGAGTGTTCTGTGTTGCGTTCAGGACTACAAAGTCACGCAGGAGACAAAGGCTCAGCAGGCTGTCTGCTTCGGAAAAGAAACGACAGAAAAATCTGCAGGGGGAGTCAGTGTGCTGAAGGGGAGTGACGGGAATTAATTTTTCTTCCTGTCAGAGAGACAGGTAAAGTGAGTTAGAATTAAGGTCAAAATAGAGGCTTGGTGTGTGCCCGCACACACCAAGTTTCCTGCAAAGCATGATGGAAGGTTGAGACATGCTCCACATTAAACCAGGTTTTTGTACTTTCAACAATCCTATACCGCTGTACAATATGTGTTTTTTTCTGGCTTTTTCTTCATTACAACTTCACTTCAACACATACATTCTTCCTTTTCTCAAAATCTCTTATCTGTTTATACAGTGAACCTATCTTACGTAACATGAACGCCCAGAATCTAGGATAAGGCTGTCCTGTGTAATTCCCTGATATCCAGCTTTCTGTGCAATTACACATCGTCCTTTTATACCCTCTGCCCTCACATTTAGAACTAACATGAAGGAGATATTGGAAGATCAAAATGCTGAAGGATGTTGGGCCAGGATCTCGGCTCTCTACTTGGTGGTTATTTTCAGAAAAGCCCTCCTTCAATGACTGACCCATGCCAGAGAACACTTATAAACTTTTCACATCATAGTTAAGTTAACATAACTTTTTTTGCATGGGCAATAATTCAGAGTTTTCCCCAGTCTCTAACACTGTTCGACCAGAGAATCAAATAAGGTACAAGTGTGTTTTCTGAGGTAAAAACGTTATACAAATAAACAGATTTAAATATGAATACATTAGTTACTATAGGGAAGTTTTCCTTTTTTTCCCCTTAACAAGCTTTAGCAAAGCTTTTGAAATAATGTTTGAAGCTGATGAAACTCTGACCCAACCCCTCTGCACACATTGGTGGATATTTCTAGAGCAATCGAGTAGTGTTTCTACAAGTGAGAAAGTCACAGAAGTGTGACTTTCTAACATTCTAGGAACTTCCATTCCCATATTGGATTATGTATTTAAGTATTTATTCAACCAAAATGTTTATCTTTGGCGGTGTTTGGCTCTCTCTAAGCTGATAACTGTCATCTGTGTGTTTACCTCCTGAACAAACATTGGTTAGCTGTTTCACTTTAATATAATTATTTAGCAGATGCTTTTATCCAATGCAGTGTACAGTTCAGGGGGGGAATGTGAACCTCCCACAGATCTACAGTCAACCACTAACCATTAAGCTACACCCTCACCCCATTTGAGGAGCACTATCTCCAAGGCCACATCCAACATGATCGTTTAGGAGAAGAGAAGGTTCGTAGATTGCAAACATTCCAACTCCTTCAATTCGTCTCCAAGGTTACCACAGCGTTTTCCCCTCCAGCCCGCCCCTGGCTCTAATCCTCTCCCCAGATGATGCTTGTGTCTCTTGCTCCTCCGACAACCCTCCCCAGGACGATCATTTCATCAGATGGAGAGTGTCTGATCCCTTCATCCAGGTGTCTGGGTTCCCCCGCCCTTCTGCGTTTATCCTCGGCCCATCCAGGAGGATCATCAGGGCCAGGACTTGACGACCCAGATTCTCTGCTCACAGTTAACACGATTTGACTGAACTCGTCCCGGCGCCCTAAGCAGCCCACAGGTTCCTTCCCCCCCCCCCACATCGAGCAGGTAATTAGCAAGGAAACAGAAACACCAGCCGCCGTCTGCAATTGTGCGACCGTGTGACCCATCACACTCCTTGTCCCCTGTGAGACGTTAATTAAAACTACCTCCGCTGATTAAGGGGGGGGGGGGGGGAGAGGGGGGGAGACTATCAATACAAGGGCGAGCTATGCCTTTTTGATAGCGCTACTTTCTCTTCTGGCATGGATTTACATAGTTGGGGGGGGGGGGAGTGATGGGGGGAGGGGGTGTGAGTAAAAAAAACTAAATTGTAGGATGGATTGCTATGGAGATTAATAAGTTAATGAACACACACACACACACACTTACACAAATGCACAGTATATACACCACACACAAATTCTTTGAAATCAAATAGTCTATAAATGGAAAAATTGAGTGCTTTTCAATGCAAATTTATTTCTGTAATCTAATTGATTCCATTTGCAAGTATGAGCCCCTTCCCCTTGGAAATGGCGAAGAAATAATTACTACATCTCTTTTTCCCTTCCTTTGTTGTGTAAATTCCCCTTTTTTCAAATCCATACTTCTCAAACGACACCGCTGAGAGATTCCCACCAGGGAGCCTTTCAACCACAGCTCTCTCTCCACATCCCTGGCTGGACGCGGAGCTGGGAAGCACAGCACCATGATTCCTCCAGAGACATCGCCCGGAGTGTCTGTCGCAGGGTAGGCCCACAGCAACACCACAAACGAGGACAGTGCAGAGAGTACAGATCCTTTCAAACGTGGTTATCAACACAGGGAGGGCAGCTACACAGGGCGCCATCTGGAGCGGTTATGTCTCGCCAGACTAACAGACGCCGGGGCTGTTTATGAGTGACTCTAGTTTTAAGTGAGTAAACGTACATTAGCTCATCATCTGTATCAATTAGCTCTGTGGTCTCCCTCCATTCATTATATATGACGGACCTCAGACACCAAGCCACATCTGATTGACCGGAGAGGTGAAAATGACAGCCGAGGTCGGTCTGGTGAGGCCTGACTGGCTGCCAGCCGACATTGATATTCATGTCATCCGAGCCAAGTCCACGGGCAGACTGAGGCTCCCCTCATTGATCAGGTTGAGGAGTTCCGACACACACTCTGGCACAGCGGGCAGACAGACACGGTTTTTCCCTGTCTTACCCCCAAAAACTGGCAGAGTATAATCTCCCCTGACTAACAGGCCTCGGCCAACTCCGATTGTCTCTTACGAGGCGATCATCCGCCACTGGATCAGGCGGGCGACAGGTGTACTCGTCCCATCCGGAGGCGGTACAAATACAATTCATCTGGTTAAAAGGGGGTGATTTTCCATACGGTTGGTGTGTGTCGTGTGGGGAGGCTTGTGTTGACACAGAGAGAGGGGGAGTAGTTAATGGAGCCGGGGAGCAGGCAGACATGAGACTGCGAGGAGGAGAGAAGCTGCCGTTAGAGGTGAGCTGAGCAGGAAACTGTCTCTGCACTCTTCCCCTCCCACTCCGGTCTGCCACTGTATAAACAAGCGAAGGGATAGAAAGAGATCAAGGGCCACGACAGGCCTGGCTTGAAAGAGAGGAATGGGGGTGGGGGTGGGGGTGCGGATATTCAAACAGAATGCATGGGCGAGTGAAGTCTAACTTAAAAAGTGAATGGAATACTGTTGTCGTGCAAACGGAGGCCGCGTCTGAAAGGGAACGAAAGTGTGACACCCTCAAACCGAGAGAGCTACTTAGGCATGAATATGACTTTGCGGCACTGTTTGCTCTGCCTTGTTTGCGGTGCAAGTGTGGGGACTCTTGAAAAAGGAACAATCAACACTTGAGTTTTTCCCTTGACGTCTCTCTACCTTGTCAAAGCTTAGTCCATAACCAGAAGGCTCCCAGCTTCCTGTCACAAGAGGGACCAGCCTTGACTGTCGGCCCATTGTGCACGGCAACTCTGCCTCCCTGATAAGAAAGCTACAAGCACTCACCTTCATAAGATGTTATATACAGGCTTCTTATGGGTGAAAATACGCAATACGCCACAAACAAAACATCCGATTTTTGCATGTTATCCTTTTTTCTCATAGATCCAATTACCGAGCTCCCAAGAAAAAACGAACAATTGAAAGTATTTATATTTGTTTGCATGTTTACAATGCACTGTTACTTCAGGTGTGTTAGTCATAATGCATTGTAATTCAGTGTAGGATCACACCAGAGGCCATAATTTGTCTTTGTTCAGGGTTAGCACTGGAAGTCATTACGAATTTTTATGTGTTCGGGAAACTGTTGTGTAAACAAATGAAAGTGATGGAAAGTGACGTGTTCTAGAGAGAAGTTTAAAGCAGAAATGTGGAGCCTCCTCAGTGAGAAAGCTGTTCTGTCTTAGTGCTGAGGTGTCGGGAATCGACTGTGTTTAGTGCTGACAACATTTTGGGGAGCAAAAAAAAGGCTCTCATAATCAATATCATGATCAATGTGACACTTGGGCTTGCAGTCAAGATAGAGAGTGCCTGCAGGTATTAACTATACATCACTTCTCTCTCATCTCTGCACTTCACAATCTCCACAGCCCGGAGTTATAGAGTTCACATGGGATTGAAATCCTGTACTTCACAAGACTGCAGCTGAATATTGTCAACAATCTCGATGGAGGTCCCCCTGATACAGCCTTTCTGTCACTTTGAGTAAAAGTATTTCACTTTGAACATACAGAAAGCGTCACATATGTGAATGTGTGCGTAAAAAAAGCAAAAATCGACAGACTATCAACAATATGGATGGAAATCCCTCAATTTAATCAGATGTTTCTCTGCTTCAAAATCATCAGCCTTTCAGTTTTTTATTCTTTTAATCTGAACATACAGAGCAAAAGCATCAGTTATGTAAGAATACTTACTTCATTTTCCACACACACATTTGAAGAGAGATGGAAAAAAAAAGTATTGTCGCATTAACTGATGGTTTCGTATGTGCTCTGTAGACTCTAACTGGGACTCTATTAGGGAGTCAGATGGCTGAGCGGTGAGGAAGTCGGGCTAGTAATCTGAAGGTTGCCAGATTCCCCGCCGTGCCAAAATGACGTTGTGTCAAGGCACTTCACCCTACTTGCTTTCGGGGGGAATGTCCCTGTACTTACTGTAAGTCGCTCTGGATAAAAGCGTCTGCTAAATGACTAAATGTAATGTAAATGTAACTGCATCTTTTCAGTCAGGCTAGATTACATCAGTGAATGTGGAACTGGAAGCCACATGTGCTCAACCAGGATGCTACACAGTCATCTCACACAGACACGCGGAGATAATTATATTATAATAAAGAGAGATGTTTCTCATTAAAGGCAGAGTAGACTTGAAGTATTCTCCTGGAGAATCTAGGTCTGCTTCATGTATAATGCAGGGTCAAATCTACCATGCTTCATACACGGTAAGGATCCTAACTTGTTTCAAGGAGCATCAAAGTTTCTCATTCGAGGAAAATCGAATTTTTCTAGATTATTGAGGTGCTTTGCTTTGACGAGATACGTTCAAACTTTCAACACGAAAAAAATCTACGAACTTTTTCTAATTCGTTTTTCAGAAAGTTCTTAGTTGGTTCTAAGAGAACACATACAAATCTTAAGTACCACCATAACTCATTTGACAGCCATGAAGTCATAAAACACTTTAAAAGGTCTGTGGTGCTCTAAAGCTTCCCATTGTTCTGACAGCCCACCGACAGCGCGTAGAAGGACGCACAAACAAAGAAATTTAAATCTGTGTTGAGATTTTGCCTCTCAGCCATCATCGTGCTCTTTCCCCCAGAGCTCGAGAGAATCAACCCGGCAAACACACAAAAACAAGACTCTCTCCATAGCCGGCCCATCCATCAACCACAGGCCCTGTCGACATGTTACCATTCTTACACGCTCTCTCATGTAGCTTCAGCCACTTTGCTGCCAGTGGTGAGGGGTGGCAGCGATGGTCTCACGTCTCCCTCTGAAGACAGATGTCTGCTGCAGCCAAGTGGCGTCAGGAGTCTCGCGTGGATGGCGTTACGTAGCCGGTTAGCATGCGGCGCACACAGCAGAGACATAGGGACATGATAGGGAGGGATGGGATTAAAGCAGTTTCTCAGAGACTGACAGGGAAAACAACATGCTTTTGAGTCAAGAGACACAGTCTTTTATTTATCACCTTGCTACAATGGAATCCCGATCCAAGCTCGAGTACTTTTTTTATCTCTAGAAATCTAGAAACTATTTCTGTACACACACAGCCCCCTGGCAACCCCCCTGTCCTCCTGTCCTCCCAAACAATTTCCTATAAAAAGGAAAATAACAAATGTCCTTGCGGAATGTTGAAAACAATCTCTGTGTATGAAGAGACATCTGAATAGGAAATTAAGCTGTGTTTCAATAGTCATAGTGTGGACAGGGCTTTAGTGTTGCCTTCACCAGCACTCGTTGAGAGGGCAGGAAGCCTGCTGGAGCTACAACATAGAATATATGTTATAGAATATAGAACATAGAGCTTCATCATCATCCAGTGGGACTGCGGTTATCAGACCAGGGATCTCAACTGCCTCATCCAATCATACTACTTGTACCTAAGGCCCGTACCTTATGATTGGCCGGAAAATAGTATTTGGCAGCGGTGGGCATGCTTGTCTAGGTGGTGTCTGTTGTGGACTCTCTCAGACTCGGGGAGACGGGCCAGATGCAAACCCAGTAGTGAGGGGGAGGTGGATCAGGGGAGCTGGGGCGGAAAAGGGGGGAGGAGAGGAAGAGGGGGGAGGGGGAGGGAGGAAGAGGGCTGGGTGTGAAGAGGAGAGATTGGGAGGAAGGGGGGGGAGGAACAGGGGGGAGGGAAAGGATGAGAGAGGGCTGGGTGTGAAGAGGAGGGAGGGGGGTGAAGAGGGAGGAAAATGGGGGGAGGTGAGATAGAAGAGGGAGGGGGAGGAAGAGGGGGGAGCAGGCCGGGAGAGTCGGTGCTAACGTGTGTCACAGTTGCGAACAGGAAAAGGCTGCAGTGTTGCTGAGTTCCCAGACGACGAGGGCCTGCAGGGAGACAGCAGGCTCTCAATGAGCTACAATATCCTCCAGGAAATAGAAAAGAGCCTGGAGTAAATGTTGTGCCCCTGCAGTGATTTATAACGCTATTTTTATATCTCATATGAAGCCGGTGTTGTCACACAACAAAGTCTGGGACATTGGATGCTGTGATGGGTTATCAAAGAAATGATTGTCCTATCTTCCTTCATCATCCGTTATCAAAGTACTATAACTTTTTCAAATTTCAAACAAGTGAAGACCCTCATCACGTTAAAGATTAGTTTAGAAATGGACTGTACTTTTTTCCTAGTGGACCTGTCTCACAAAGAAATTGCCACTGTCAAAAGATGAATGTACAGTGAATTGCAGATTCTAACTTTTATATTACCTCGATGAAAAAAAGGGATTATTTCATGACCTGGAGGTCCCTGTGTAACAAGTTCAAAGGGAATTCTCTGACATGCAGTTTGACTATCATATTACAGGGCTGAAGATAATTAGCACTCAACCACATGCACAGAAGTACACACACACACACACACACACACACACACACACACATACAGGTGATTTGGTATGTTAGAAGTTCATCAGTACGCAACCTTTTGTTTTGAAGATCAGAAGAAATCTGCATGCCCCAGTCCTTTCCTGTATCACACACACACACACACACACACACACTCTCTCACACACACACACAGACACACACACACAGACAACCCACACACAGACACACACACACACACACACACACACAGACAACCCCCCCACACACAGACACACACCCGTATCCAGCCTCACTCTCCTTCCTCCAGTCCCTCACTGGCAGGGCATGCTCTGGATCAGTGCCCAGACCAGATGGCTGTGAAGAGGGAGAGGGACGGGACGTTCCCCCCACTCTCACACGCAGCTCTGGTGCTTTGCTGTCAGGTCTCCTCAGGCCTCGCTCTCTCCCTCTGACGCCCGCTACGCTCCTCCTTCAGCAGGCAGATCTCTGGAGGACTGGAACATTCACAGTAGTCTTCCTGTCCTCCTCCATAACTCCATATTAAAATCCATCACTGTAATGGAAGCAGATCTTGACAGTGTGCTGAACGAGGCAAGCCAGAGCAGAAATATCAAACTGACGTGCAATAGTAAATTGATGTACTGTGTTAATTAAATATAAATTGATATAAAAAATAATAATAATGAAAATTGGCCTATAAAATGTTTTCACGACAAAGGTTAGGGTTTGCTTGCAGCCAAGTAATGGTATTTGATTCTCATTCATTAAATGAACAATAAAACTAACAACCCTGTATCAAATGAAAAATTTAAGTGTGTTTATTTATGTATTTGCCTGAAAAAGATTTTCACGATAAAGTTGGGGGTTTGCTTGGGCCAAGTAATGGAATTCAATTCTTATCCATTTTATGAAGACTACAACTAACAACCCTTTTTTAATCAGAAAAAGCTGGTGAATGGGACTCCAATAATGTCCAAAATGTTGAAACGTCTGACCCTTTTATCATTTCAAAAAGACGTTTCAAGTCCATTCAACCCAGAGGACGGGACTTGACAGTACAAGCAAGAGGTCTTTTTTTTAAATAAACGGCCTACTTAGAGAAGCACTTGTGCATCATTCGATTACTCATCAACTTCTGTTGAATTCTTGGTCTCTTGGCGTTGCCTGGACGTCACTATTACACCAGCGTTAAATTATCTTCCATTATCGGACCTCTCAGTCTGTCTCTCTCTCAAAAAGAAAATAACTACTTGATTGTCAAGAAATGAGTGAGTCAGGTGGCAGAGCGGTTAGGGAAGCGGGCTAGTAATCAGAAGGTTGCCAGTTCGATTCCCGGCCGTGCAAAAATGACGTTGTGTCCTTGGGCAAGGCACTTCACCCTACTTACCTCGGGGGGAATGTCCCTGTACTTACTGTAAGTCGCTCTGGATAAGAGCGTCTGCTAAATGACTAAATGTAAATGTAAATGATCCTGTTTGAGACGCCGCGCTCTGTACTACTTATATAACGACGTAGCTCCTTCAGCTGTGATTCAGCTGTGAGCTCCTTCAGATGCCAGAGTTCCCCGTCTACGATTCAGACTGGAATCAGAGTGCTGCTGTCACGCCAAAAACTGTCCTCGTGCCAAAAACTGTCCTAGCTGACATCACAATGCCGTTCCGACGCAAGGACGCGTCCGTCGCTATGCCGACCTTAAATTCTACTGTAGAATACACCATGATCAATATTAACTTTGAAGCTAGTCAGCACTGTTTGTTTTGCAAACATGGAAAATGCACATGCCGGTCACAGCTGGCTTTAGATCCCGTCCAGAAAGCTTTCGTTTTGAATCAACGAATTTCACAGTTTGATTTGAGTTCAGTCAAAACAAATGTTTTTGCTTGAAGCACATGCACTGTGTTGTGAACAAACTGATGATCATGATGTGTCAGTGCACCTGCACATCAATGCTGCACTACACGTATCATTAGCACACAACACATACCATCACTACAATACACATAGACCTATCATATCTACAGTACAGTATCATATCTACACATATCTACAATACAATATCATATCTACAATACAGTCTCATTACTACAGTACACATAGTATCACCACAAAACAATGACAGTTGTGTCCCATATTATTGTGCTCGACAGTCAGTGAGTTCCGAGAGAGTAGGATGCTAATTTACGTACTGTAACTCGAGAAGTGTTAAAATGTAAGCACGCTTCGAGGGAAGTTATTTGGAGACATTGTGATGACATTGAGTCCTTCATGTTTATGAGGCTGTAATGACAGAGAAGACTCAGGAGAAAGACTGGCGACAGGAGATAAAACTGATCTGTGAGCTGAATGAGAGCATACAAAGTGTCTGAAATCTCACAATGTGCTCCTTTTGTTCTAACGTCTGGAGCTTTGAAACTCTTTTGTGCAAACAGATTAATGAAAAAAAAACTAATGAGTACAGGCAGCTCATAATATATAATTAGAATAATGTTATTGTAAAAGATACTTTTTGTGTCCTAACCTTTTTACTTTAACCCATTATTGTGATATTTTATTTGACTCATCATTGTGCACTCTCATTAATATCAGTGAATCTACAAAGCTCCAATACCAATATTTATTTTTTGTACATACATACTGTATATATTCAGCTGGGTTTGTTATTTCTCAAATTGGCAGAATGCTCACTTTGCAGTATGACAGTCGTTGTAGCACCATCACATTCGACTTGGTGACGCATTCGCTTCGAGATACAGCCCGAATGCATTCACGATTTCCATGTGACCCAAATACGTGGGCTATCTTGTCGGCTCTGACGCAACACAAGCGTTTATTTGTCAATCCTGATGCAATACTGGAAAAAAAACAAAAAAACAATACCACACGCCACACCGCAGTTCAACCCACGAGGACTGATCTGTGCCTTCCCTGATGGTGGTTCTCCCTGGGCGGTATCGGGCCACTCTCCTCAACCTCATGCTACTAGCCTCTGCCTCCACGATGGAAGCATCTGCTCTGGGTCCAGATGCTCCAGTATCAGGGAGCCTTTAATGAGCCTCCGGGGGCCTGACATTTCCGTGGGCGTGCTCCTCCGTCAAACCTCCTCTCGCATGCACAGCCTGCGTATTCGCTGCCCCCTCCCCCGCTCCCCCCCCCCTGGGGATGACGTGGGAACACCAGCGGAGCGTGGCGAGGGCTCTGGTACATGACCGACCTCAGTCCTACCTGTTAGAGGAGCGTGCGGGGATCACGCTGGGGGATCGCTCGGCTAACGGGCGAGTCAAGCCAGCGCCAAGTGCTAACATGTGCTCGGGTGAATCGGGGAGAAGAAAGCTTGGGATGGTGTTTGTTTTTTTCTTCCCCGCCAGACAGTATTTGATCATCACCTTTTGATTACTCTCTTTGCAGCTTCCTCTGTCACTCAGACAGACACCCGCTGACACAAACACGCAAGCTCGTGCAAGCACAGTCACGAGCGGACTGTCAAACACACACACACACACTCTCCTACATGCACGCACACACAAGCACACACATACACGGTCACACTCACGTACACAGGCAAACACACGTGCGCAAACACACACACATGCGGCTTTCATGCTGAGTCGGGATGTAGCAAGTCTCCCACTTGCTACAGTGTGTGTGTTAGTGTATATATGTAAGTAGCAGAGTGTGTGTGTTGGCGTGTGTGTGTATGTAGGAGAGTGTGTGTTGGTGTGTGTGTGTGTAAGTAGCGGTGTGTGTGTGCGCTGGTGTGTGTGTGTGAGTAGCAGAGAGTGTGTGTTGGTGTGTGTGTGTGTGTATGTAGGGGAGTGTGTGCGTGTTGGTGTGTGTGTGTAAGTAGCAGAGAGTGTGTGTTGGCGTGTGTATGTATGGCGGAGTGTGTGTGTTGCTGTGTGTCTAAGTATCGGAGTGTATGTGTTGCTGTGTGTCTAAGTAGCGGAGTGTGTGTGTTGCTGTGTGTCTAAGTAGCGGAGAGTGTGTGTTGCTGTGTCTAAGTATCGGAGTGTATGTGTTGCTGTGTGTCTAAGTAGCGGAGTGTGTGTGTTTCTGTGTGTCTAAGTAGCGGAGTGTGTGTGTTGCTGTGTGTCTAAGTAGCAGAGTGTGTTGAGATGGTCCCTGCAGGGCCGGAACCTCCTCTGTCAGCAGGCAGGCATGTGTTCACCGAGCCCATCTGTTATTTACACAGCCAGGGAAGTGTGAGGCGGCGGCCCTGGCCTCTACGGCCTCGCTCCGCCTGCCTCACCTCGGCCCCGCACTGCCGCAATACGCCCAGACACTTGAAAACTAAAACCCACTCCCGCTCGCTGCCCAATGTATGCCGCTCACACACACACACACCACCGACCAGGGGCGTTTTTAGAATTGAAAGAGACTAGGGGTTTAGCCCAGACCCCAGACACAGACTCACCGCACCCCAAGTGCAAACATTTTCGAAATTCACCTGCGCCCAGGATTGAACACATCGCCTCCAACATCAGTACAAATATATTAACTGGAATTGGATCAAATGGTCACCTATGGTCACGAACTGTGGGTAGTGACCGAAAGAACGAGATCGCGAATACAAGCGGCCGAAATGAGTTTTCTCCGCAGGGTGTCCGGGCTCTCCCTTAGAGATAGGGTGAGAAGCTCGGTCATCCGGGAGGGGCTCAGAGTAGAACCGCTGCTCCTCCACGTCGAGAGGGGCCAGTTGAGGTGGCTCGGGCATCTGATAAGGATGCCTCCTGGACGCCTCCCTGGTGAGGTGTTCTGGGCACGTCCCACTGGGAAGAGGCCCCGGGGAAGACCCAGGACACGCTGGAGGGACTATGTCTCTCGGCTGGCCTGGGAACGCCTCGGGGTCCCCCAGGAAGAGCTGGTGGAAGTGGCCGGGGAGAGGAAAGTCTGGGCCTCCCTGCTTAGGTTGCTGCCCCCGCGACCCGACCCCCGGAAAAGCGGAAGATGTTGGATGGATGGATGGAATTGGATCAAAAGACTCTGGGCCCTAACCCTAACCTGGGGCTTAAGCCCCGGAAGCCCAGACCTCTACAAAAGAGTTGATAAAAATGAGACTGTTGATTATTGTTATTTTTTGTTTCTGTTTGTCCCTGAAGGTTTCTAATATGGGCTGTTCAGTTTGATTACATGTCTGTAAAAGTATAAGTATAATAAAGTTTGATGAGAGTAAAAAAAAATTCTTTAGTGTTTTCACAGAGAGCTGTGTCCTGAACTTAGATTGGATGTTATTTTCTAAATCAAACCACAAAGATCATAACCAGTCTCAGACAGAGCTCTTCAGACATACACCCTATTCAGGAGGGAAGAATATAGTCTGAGGTTTTGTTAACTACCCACCAAAGGTCACCTTGTGATTCTCGGCTTAAGACCGTGACACACAGACAGATGAAAAGCCAATGACCTCTGTCCTCATCAAAGCAAAGAAGACTAACTAAGAGTAAAGTAAAAAAAAAAATCCACGCTCAAAGAAAACATTTACCTCAAACACACAAAAAAACATTGATTTTTATCGTGGCATTTTTCCCTCCTTTGTGGCTTCATCTTCACAAGATGAGAACATTGTCCTCATCTTGTTTATAGGGCTCTGTTTATTCCCCTCTCTTCAACCCAAACCAAAACGTCGGCAGATAACCACATGCTCATCCAGACGTCCACATGCTCTGCACGGGGGTAGCTAGGTTGGACTCTGAGGTGATGGAAACATCAATTAGCCTAATGATGCTGTCGCTGGCCTTTGTAAAGGATAATTCCCATGCAGCTCAGCGCTGTGCATTAGCCAGTACATCAGTGGGATCCCTGGCCTCTTCCCAGCCTTTTCCCAGCCTCTCCCCAGCCTCTTCCCAGCCTCTCCCCAGCCTCTCCCAGTCTCTCCCTAGCCTCTCCCCAGCCTCTCCCCAGCCTCTTCCCAGCCTCTCCCCAGCCTCTCCCAGTCTCTCCCCAGCCTCTTCCCAGCCTCTCCCCAGCCTCTCCCCAGCCTCTCCCCAGCCTCTCCCCCACCTGCTTAGTTTTCCATTCATTTCTCTTGGCGCCCGTTCTGCTGCAGGAAGCCTGCGAGTGTGTGGTTAGTTAGCAAACTAGCCAGAGCCCAGAGGGACAGGCCTGTTCTGGCTGATCCTGCCTGTCTGGACACTGACCCGCCCGGACTCCAGCCCCGGGACGGGTAGAACCCCAAGCTCTGGTTCACAGGACCAAGGGAGAACACATTGTGTGGTAGGACAATAGTACAAAAATTATGTCTTTCTTTAAAGCTACAGAAAATATGGTTGCGTGCGGTCGAACGCGGTGTGCCAAGTGTTTCGCCTGTCTTCCTCGGTGTGGCAGTTTAAAGGAGGGGTGAGAAAAGGGGTTGTCGCTGTGAAGAGTGATCGATGGACACTTTGGTAGTGTAAATGCTTGAGGGAAATGTTTAGCTTTTCATTCGCACACAAAGCATTATTTACATAGATTGTTACCACAATCGTTGTGTATTCCTGTGCCCCAATGCTTCTGTGCTACAACATGATCATTTATCAACCACCCCTTTGTTTTATTGATATAGTGTGATTTTAATGAGTGTTGGTTGTTATTTGTGTTTTTGTGTGAACCCTAGGAAGACCAGTGAACACTTTGTTGAAGTTAATGGAGTCAGTTGGCTGAGCTGTGAGGGAGTCGGGCTAGTAATCTGAAGGTTGCCAGTTCGATTCCCGGTCATGCCAACTGACGTTGTGTCCTTGGGCAAGGCACTTCACCCTACTTGCCTCGGGGGGAATGTCCCTGTACTTACTGTAAGTCGCTCTGGATAAGAGCGTCTGCTAAATGACTAAATGTAAATGTAACTGTAAATGACTAAATGTAAATGACTAAATGTAAATGTAAATGTAATGGGGATCCAAATGAAAGACTAAAGAACATGAGAACTACCCTGACGGGGAGCGTGTTCCCTGAGAGAAAGTTGAATGACAAAGAAAAGGAGAGCTTGTTAAAGGTTTGGCCTCTAATGACTATCATCCCCTGCACAGTTGGAATGACGTGGTCAGTTTTGTGAGAGCTTCGCTTTGAAGACTCAACTCCAACATTTAAAATGTATCCAATGTTCCAACAAACGAGCCTCTCCCAGAATGAGTTCCTTTTACAGTAAAAGAGTAATCAGCCTAACTTGTCATGGTGGCAATAAATCACTCATGCAGACACTTCTCACAGTCACTTTTGGACACTAAAGGACTCTATGATGGATTGTCCGAAGATGGAATATACACTATTAATGACTCTGGGTGTTTCAGCGACAGTGTTACTGTAAATGTGATCATTGCTTTAAAACGAGGTGGATATTAGCTTTCTTCTCACCTTGTTGAAACAACCTCAAAGTTACTTTCATACTCTTTGAGGGGAATATTCTGAATCTACTGATGATCTACTGAAATGTTTAAAACTTTACATTTAAACATTTATGCATTTTAGCAGAAGCGTCTGCTAAAATGCATAAATGTAAACAGTCTGAAATGAGGCACTCACAATGTATGTGTAGCGGGGTTTGCTCGTTTAAAGATAGAAATACTTAATTTATCATCAAGTTTGGGGCACCACCCTAATATTGGTTTAGGACATTAGGGAATCCTATGTTTAATATGTAATAATCAGTCTCATCTTTAGGAATGAATTCGTTCTAAGTGTAGAGCCAATCGTAACATCAGTGAACACGCACGTCAAAATCTTTACAATGAATTTATTCAAGTAAGGTAAACAGATCTTATGAACAAGTTGGATTATGGGTTTGATATGAGAGATTGGTTTCAATGAACAGAATGAAATGGTCTAACTTAAAGAAAGACAGAAATTGTACAGTCAATGATTACATCCTTACAAATCATAAACAGAGCTCACGCCAATGCCATGTCGAGGAGGAAAGAGCGTTAGCCATAGTTACGTTTGATCAGGGGTTGATCAATGATGTTGAGGGCGGTTTGTGCCAAAGGTCCATTTGAAGAATCTGAAGTCAAAGCGCGGCTGCGCTGGGTCATGTGACTGAGTCTGCGGGATCTCAGTGAAGTCGCATTTGGAATTGCGTTTTTGGTTCTTCTGTTGAAACGTCCAGATAGTGACGCGTTCACTATGAAGTTGAATCTCAGGAGAAGCTTGGCGACGTCCTTTGGAACGCCAATCCTGATGGCGTTCATGCCATGGTCGGTTTCGCTGGAGTCAGAGATTGATGGTCATCTTAGGGCTTTATACAGTTCGAGAGAGGACCCGTCTGGGGTCAGATGTGGATTGGGGGAAGCTGGGTTCTCAACTCCCCCCTCCTTCCTTCACACCTACCAAAGGTGTGATCTGATCTCTGGCTGGTTCATTCGATGGTTCAAATATTGTTCTGGACATCTTGGTACAGTTACAAAATATAGTTGAATGATTGTTTTATTATGATAGCTTCGTGTAGATACCAAGAATGACGTGGTTATCTTTCAGGAAGAAAGAGTTGTTACTAGAATCAAGATTTCAGTGAACACAACATTAAAACAAAGTAACAAACATAACACAAATATCCCTCTCATAATTCTCCACCTTGTACTCTTGTGGTAAAGGTGAAGTCTCAAGAACTTTCCTCAAAAGTTCTGATCAAGGTATGTTCTTTGTTCAAATCGCCACCGAAACGGATAGCAAATGGTCGCTGGAGACGTGTTGTCTAAATCAGGCCCTTTGAAGCTTGCAAGCTAGCAGGAGGGCTGATTAGGTAGATTGGGGAGGTCCCCCCCCCCAATTCTATGGTTCCTTTGCATCGGCGTTTGGTGGGTAATCAGCATACTGAGGGTGTCACAAGGGCTGATTATGTTTGTCTGATGTGATTGAATCACTCTTCAGGTGTGGCAAGATGTTGGCTCCGTGTGGTCTTGCGGACCTCACTACATCCCCCCGGATGTCAACTTTCATAGACCGTCGTCGATGAAACTGTTGACATGAAGACAAGAGAAGAAAGACCACAGCAGCCTAACAGCATGTCACCCCCCCTCCCCAGACATTGGCATGGCTATGAGTGATTAAGCTATGACATGACATAGGAAAAAGGTTGAGAGGAAATTATTGAAACAAAAAGAGGCACTTGAAGTGGCTTACAATGGCCGTAGCAATTGAAGCTTTGTGACTAGGGGTCTAGATGAGGGAAAAGTTGTCTGCTTTTCAATCTTTTTAAATCAAACTAGTTTCAATAAACTCATTTAGGTTATGGTTACAATTGACTACCAAAGACGTACACAAATAACAAATAAAGGTACAAGGTAATTATAGTACATACTTTACACAATTATAGTTACTAAGTAGCTTCTTGAAGTCAACGTAACTAAACCACATTGATGAACTGCATCTAATAATGTAACTTTAGTTTGGCAACCACTGTTTTTTTTTTTTTTAACACAGTTAGCTGCGGGCATAGTCAATGCTTTTTTTCGACAAGCTATATCGTGGCGGCATAATAGGTTACGTGTAGAAACTGCATTGTTTAGTTGCTTCTAAACAAAAGTCCTTCAGGACTAATCACTACTGTCTGTTTCCTTGAACTAGACATGTGCACCAACGTATTAGTTGGTTGGTTAATTCACTTAACCAAATAGCTACACTATTAAAATAGAGGCTATAATAAAGGCTCCTATGCTACTTTCCTTGAAGAGCTGGCCCGAGGCAGATTACAACGTAAATGTCGGGGCAGCGGTGTTTCTGAGCACGCGCATACCTCCGGTCAAACCTAGCTGCTTCCTTTGAGCTAGCTGGTCCCACACACACACTAGCAGCTATTTCACGAAAAACAATTGAATACGCACACAGCCACTGTAGCCCAGGCACAGTAGTATTAAATACATGGTGTTACATACAGTTAGAGCTCGCTCTATTTTAACAGTTCGTTTCACAAAAGTTACGATTGCTCATTTCAATCTATCTTAGCCTCACACGGGGCGCCATTATGTAGCGGGGTTTGCTCGTTTAAAGATAGAAATACTTAATTTATCATCAAGTTTGGGGCACCACCCTAATATTGGTTTAGGACATTAGGGAATCCTATGTTTAATATGTAATAATCAGTCTCATCTTTAGGAATGAATTCGTTCTAAGTGTAGAGCCAATCGTAACATCAGTGAACACGCACGTCAAAATCTTTACAATGAATTTATTCAAGTAAGGTAAACAGATCTTATGAACAAGTTGGATTATGGGTTTGATATGAGAGATTGGTTTCAATGAACAGAATGAAATGGTCTAACTTAAAGAAAGACAGAAATTGTACAGTCAATGATTACATCCTTACAAATCATAAACAGAGCTCACGCCAATGCCATGTCGAGGAGGAAAGAGCGTTAGCCATAGTTACGTTTGATCAGGGGTTGATCAATGATGTTGAGGGCGGTTTGTGCCAAAGGTCCATTTGAAGAATCTGAAGTCAAAGCGCGGCTGCGCTGGGTCATGTGACTGAGTCTGCGGGATCTCAGTGAAGTCGCATTTGGAATTGCGTTTTTGGTTCTTCTGTTGAAACGTCCAGATAGTGACGCGTTCACTATGAAGTTGAATCTCAGGAGAAGCTTGGCGACGTCCTTTGGAACGCCAATCCTGATGGCGTTCATGCCATGGTCGGTTTCGCTGGAGTCAGAGATTGATGGTCATCTTAGGGCTTTATACAGTTCGAGAGAGGACCCGTCTGGGGTCAGATGTGGATTGGGGGAAGCTGGGTTCTCAACTCCCCCCTCCTTCCTTCACACCTACCAAAGGTGTGATCTGATCTCTGGCTGGTTCATTCGATGGTTCAAATATTGTTCTGGACATCTTGGTACAGTTACAAAATATAGTTGAATGATTGTTTTATTATGATAGCTTCGTGTAGATACCAAGAATGACGTGGTTATCTTTCAGGAAGAAAGAGTTGTTACTAGAATCAAGATTTCAGTGAACACAACATTAAAACAAAGTAACAAACATAACACAAATATCCCTCTCATAATTCTCCACCTTGTACTCTTGTGGTAAAGGTGAAGTCTCAAGAACTTTCCTCAAAAGTTCTGATCAAGGTATGTTCTTTGTTCAAATCGCCGCCGAAACGGATAGCAAATGGTCGCTGGAGACGTGTTGTCTAAATCAGGCCCTTTGAAGCTTGCAAGCTAGCAGGAGGGCTGATTAGGTAGATTGGGGAGGTCCCCCCCCCCAATTCTATGGTTCCTTTGCATCGGCGTTTGGTGGGTAATCAGCATACTGAGGGTGTCACAAGGGCTGATTATGTTTGTCTGATGTGATTGAATCACTCTTCAGGTGTGGCAAGATGTTGGCTCCGTGTGGTCTTGCGGACCTCACTACATCTGTTATATAACAAAGTTGTATACTGACAAAAACAATTCAGATATTATGTATACTGAGAGATACAAGGAACATGTGTGTCATTTAGTCACACGCTATCTGCGGCTGATCACAGTCCCCTCACTGATGTGAAGAGCTGTAAGAAAAACGATTCAATTAAACAGATCCTAAGGGACTTGTAACAACAAACTGAGCAGTAAATTGGGTCAAATATTTGCCAGGCAGAATCTTCCACTCGTGTGCAGAATATATGACACTAAAGCACTGACATCAATGAATGAATCAATGAATCCATGAATCAAATTAGTCGATCTTGTAACCAACATATCAACAGAAGTGTTGAAATTAAATCTGCTTTGACCAACCTTTGGATCTCTGTGTTTGTATTTTCTTTTTTTCTGGTTTTATTTGATTATTTAAACAATAAAGTAAAAAAGAAAATGCAATCATCCATTGTCCTACAAGCAAACGTTTCACCAACAACGACCCACACTTTATATTCCAATTGCATCTACCGTATTTACAACATTAATTAGAACAACATTGATCAGTCGCTTCTTTCTGCTCCAAAAGGTTAAGTGTGAAAATGTTCCTGATTGTTGGTGCCAAGAGACCAGTTTCTCAGCTTTCGAAAAAGAGAGAGAGGGCAATTTTGAATCATTAGAGTTTTACTAATAGATTTTGAGGTTAGCTTCTTTCTTTTCCCTTAGAATTGAGAGTTAAAAAACGACATTTACCTGTTCAAAACATTATTTGGGATCCACAGTCTCCGTGCCTCAGAGGAACTGGGTTCGGCCATTCCAGTTTGGTGTGTGTCAGTCATCCAGACATGGTCAGCTGTCGACCCAGACTTGTTGAGGTTTGAACAGACAGACTCTTCTTCTCTTCCGTCTCGTATGTTTGTTTGGAGCGGAAGTGGGGACAAAAAATGTTTCACCCCGTGAGCTAACACTAACCCTTCCCCTGTTACAAATTATAGATGTAGACTTTTCTCTTGACATTGGTAAAGGACATGTCCTTACAGTTCGCCTCAAAACCTTCGTCGACGCTTTCAAATGTGACGACTGAGAAACTGAGTCCAGAAAACTGCACCAGCACAGCGCTCAAATGTTTTTTTTTCTTCAGGAGCCTAAATACAAATTCCCAGCAGATCTTCAGTACCCCAGTCAGGTACAACACTGTGTACAAGGATCTGGACTGTGCACCATGTCTTTCATGAATTGGCAGTTGCTTTTCTGTTCACTGACAGTCAAATCTGTCAAATAAACTGTTCCTTCCAAGATTTCTGGCTAATATAGGTAATACTGACCAAGATGGGCAAAAGAAGGATTTGTGTTCCTTGGTGGTTGCCTGATAGATCCTGTCTATACTGTTCAGCAGTGACCAGAACACACAATCAGACAGGAAGAAATAAATATAATGGACTACCTACAGCATCTGAGAGAACTGTAATCTGGTCTCTTAGCTGATGTTAATCATGAATCTGATGGACTAAGACCGATCCAGAACAAAGAGGAGCAATCAATATTTATCAGCACCTCGGGATTTCTCTGTGTTCACTCCAGTCAGTGTGTCTGTCTGAAGACATCTCTGACTGAGTCCTGCTGCACCTGCATCCTGACAAAAGAGCACTAATGGGTGAATTTGACTACCAAGGGTTCTTTTTGTAATGACCCTGGGTCTTTGAGCGACAATCTTACTGTAAATAATAGCTGCTGTAAGATAAGATGTATGAAATTAGCTTTCCTCTCACCTTGTTGAAACCATCTCAAAGTCACTCATACTCTTTGAGGGAATATTCCGAACAATCTGAATTTTCTGATCTACTGAATAATAATTTCTCATTAAAACTCAGTCTGAAAAGAGGACTACATCTTTAACTGAACCAGTTCAGAGACTATGAACACTTCTGTTGTTGTATCTCTTTGTAGGTGCCCCTGACTGAGGCCTATCTCTCTCACAAGGACACAAACCGGTCTGATAAAGAATCTATTGACCCATGGAGCTAATAGTTGGATCACCAGCAGCTGTGTCTTAATCGGATAAGAACAGACCTTCCGAGTCACTATGGCCCTGGGCTTGCGAAGATGAAGATAACATTGCGTTTAACATTTAATAATTCCGCAGATGCTTTCCTCCGAAGCAACGTGCAAATAGTCTATATAGAATGTACAGCAGAAGATCAAGGATCCAAAGTGCGTGGCGGTTAGAGTCAAGGAAAGGTCCCATTAGATGGACGGTGAGAGCAATCTAACCATCTGCCATTTTCAACTTCTTTGACGTGTTTCCTCACGTTGCCATCGGAGACGGGCCTGGAACTGCGCGGCCCCAGTTCTCCGTCGAAGAACCATCATCATCATCATGGAGGTCAAGATTGAGCAGCTCTTCTCAGTGCTTTCTTCAATTGTGATGGAGAGACTTGGGGAGCGACGTGAAAGAGAAGAGTGGTGACATGGAGCGAATTGGGGAGGTGGAGGGGGGGGCATACAGAAGGGACTCAGGGATCAAAGAAAGGAGAGGGAGAACTTTAAGTGCAGATAGGAGGGGTTGGAGGGGAGGAAGCAAAGGAAGGGAGATGAATAAGGAACATTATGGGGGAGTTTGCCTGCTAGGTGAGTCAGAGGACCAGATCAGAGCGGGGAGGGATGGAGGGAGTGGGGGGGGGAGGTGGGGGGGGCGAAATGGAGGTGGAGGTTGGGGTGTCAGGGGGAAGAAGGGGAGGGGAGGTGGGGGAATAGACGGAGTGGGAGATGGGGGTGAGGGAGGAGGGAGGGAAGGGAGATGTAGAGGTGCTGTGGGGATGAAGGTGGATGCAGTAGAGGGTCTGTGTGTGTGCGCGTGTGTGTATGTGTGTGTGTGTGCGTGTGTGTTTGTGTGTGTGGGGGGGGTCTCCGGGAAGCCATGCTGGTCACAGTATGAACACTGAGCATCACACCCCCTGCATCCCTTCGCTGGCTCAGTTAATAACACAGGGGCAGCCATTGATTGGAGCGCCACTGAGCAACTAATAGCCCCCCTCTGAGTCTTCCCTCTGGTGCCCAGGGCGGCCTGGGTTTGCTGATGCGACTCAGTTATGGAGGCTCATTTCCACACACCCCTGACCCCCCCACCCACCCCCTGCCTCCCAGACCCCCAGCCCCCCTCACCTATCTGGGCCTACAGCACGCCACAGAGCTGGGGGTGAGCAGGAGAACCCGGAGGAGGTCATACACAGACTGTGACAAAGCCGCCAAACCCCAAATCATCCCAATTAGCTAATGAGCCCAATAAACCTAACCTCACATGCTTGTTAAACTTCTCTGTGAAATCGTGTATGTATCATTCATGCCCCTCCCCCCCCCCCAAAAAAAGAAATTGTGGTTCAATATAAACCCCTGGACCCAATCTGATCTGGTCTCATCAGCTTCACACTTAGTCTCGCAGATATTCGGTTGCTTTTAGAGAACTCACCACGTTTCTTATGCGTTTGAGGAAACCTGTTTCCATGGAGACCAGTCAAGGCCACAGAAGTGATTCCAGGTGTTATCTCTCACTTTGTTCGTACACAGAGTCCAGGCTCGAGGTACGGAAGAGTCCCACAGCTCTCAATATTATACTGTCGAGCATAAACAGATCAATGAACTGGCTCCCTAGTCTGTGTGTGTGGGAGTGTGTGTGTGTGTGCCTTTCTATGACCCTTAATTAGTATAAAATTGGTATAAAACAGGACAATCCAACACCAGCTTAACCTGTGTATCCATGGACACTGCAGACTGGTTGAAGCTCTTTCAATCCTCCATCTTTACTACACTTTACTACACTTTACTACACACTACACTCACAACACTCAGAATGCAAGATCTTATTAAAAACCACTGCTGTCCATCTGAAGGCCGGATTGATTCCTTTCTTGTATGAGATTCATTGATCGAGTCAGCGGTTCCGCAGTTTACTGAGACGTAACTGTAATTACATGAAGAACTCCCAGACTGCGTCATGTGTTTGACTTTCTCTGCAGTTTATTCCAATCTAAAGGGCAGCCCAGCTCTATGAACATGAAGGTGGTGAAGAGGCTAACCAGTCCATCCAAAGATCTTGCAGGTTAAAAGGCCTGGAAGAAGATTAGGAATCCATACTTTCACTGAAATGCCGAGATGTTTTTCCTATAGGTGTTTGCTGAGTAGTTTTATTATACTGTAGGCATTGCTGTTGTGTTACATGGTGGCTGATGGAACCTGACTCTTAAAGGTTGCCCAGGACTTTTCTGAGGTTCAAAGTAGTGGCTGCATATCACTGTGATATTGCAGACCTGTGGTTCGGCCTCTACCCGGATACGTACAGAGTTTCCTCAATTCTCAAATTGATATTGATTGGTTCCATCAGATTTTGAGCAAAGGCCTGAGGAAGCCGACCTCTGGCCGGAGCAAGGTCGTTATCCCTGGCGTCTCTGACCTTCACAACAAATGATCTCCGATCGAGGAGAAGAGCGTTGGGAAGCGCTGAGGTGGGCGCATCCGGCGCTCTCCGGCCATCACTCGGAAGTGGGTGTTTATGGAGGTAATTATACGCGCCGACCTTTCTGTCGGACGAGTGCTGTAAGGTGTCAGCAGGGATGAGGTGTGGCTGACAGGAGCGGGAGACTGGTCTCCACACATAACGAGATGCAGCGCGAATAGGTCAACGCTGGCTGACCAGCGCTCGTCACGTCAAGTTTGCGTTGTAAACTGCTGTCAACACTGCACACTTGAAGATAAATAAACGAAGGGGCCGAGCAAAATGTATTCAGCACAAATAAAGAAGAACAGTTTAGGATGATCGCAACTTAGATTTTCACCTTTTTTACTTCACACAAACCCAACTTTTCTGAATCACTGTTTTCCCAACAAATACAATATTTCAAAACAAAATAACATGGACTTGAGGGTATGTGTTTTCATTTAGTATTTCCACATGGTTCAAGGAGGCTCAAGCACCTGGTGGGATGATCCAGACATGTCTGCCATTTTCATAGCTCTTTATCTTGTGTTGTGTTGTACCACATGCTGGTAAAAATCGGTTTAATCCTGGGCCCCCTATGGTCAAGCATTGTGCCATCGACATTTACCAAATTTATGTTGTCCCAAACACCAGATAATCCCAGTCTTGACACACATGTTGAATACAAGGATAATTCTTCTCAATGCAGGATCAATAGGCCACCGAGGTGTTCCACTCACTTTATACACAGTGTGAGTTTTTATTTCTGGGGGGGGAAAACACAGCTTAGACGGAATACAAAGTGGGCATAAATGCTGAGAATGAAGTCTTCACAGAGAGAGTGTACACTGTCCAGATCGTTTTGTTTACACAAACAGATTGCGGGGTGACCCCATGTAGCTATAGGTCATTTGCAACCATAATAATTTCAGTGCCGATATACTGGTTTTGTCTTGCGGAGAGAGAGGGAGAGAGACAGGGAGAGAGACAGGGAGAGAGATATTGAGAGAGAGAGAGATTGAGAGAAACACTGAGAGAAAGAGAGAGAGGGAGAGAGACAGAGAGAGAGACAGGGAGAGAGATATTGAGAGAGAGAGAGATTGAGAGAAACACTGAGAGAAAGAGAGAGAGGGAGAGAGAGATATATTGAGAGAGAGAGAGATTGAGACAGAGATTGAGAGAGAGAGAGAGAGAGAGAGAGAGCGAGAGAGAGAGAGAGAGAGAGAGAGAGAGAGAGAGAGAGAGACTGGTCTGTAAGCTATTGATCTCAGATGAGCCTCCAGCTTCCAACATTAGCATCCTAATACAGAAAGAGATTCTGCTGAATCCCAGTCAATAGCCAGAACATTGAGTTCTTCCCAGGTACATCCAGCAGCTTCTCATCTGATTATGAGTGAGGTGAGGAGGTGAGATGCCACATGGAAAACGAACATGCACTCACGAGCTATTAACAACACAAGCCACAGTAGACAACCTGGTGGATAACCGTCCTCACCTGTCCTCGGACAGCCCCACACGTTAGTCTAGTTAGGACCGGGTAAGAAGCGGAACTAATCTGCATCTTAACCCTTCCCAGGGTTGGGTTGGTGAAGTGTTGAATGAGATTCCTTTGCTGCTTCTTTCATGTGAGATCTTCTGAGGATGGGCCAACTTAAAAGCTTTTTTCTCTGTTTTTTTTTCCTTTTTTCTTTCATCTCTGGACTCCGTGGCGTCTCTAGGGGATGGGTCAGCCGCAGGTGGAAGAAGAGGACGGAGACGCAGAAGAAAGAAGAAGAGCGCTGGGACTCATCTGCCTGGATGACCTAATTGCGATAAGAGTTGTACAGTCATTTGTGCTTATTACTGAGCCTACCTACATGGGAAAGAAGCTCTTTAACAGGCCAACAAACATATCCCGTGGACTTCAGGATGTTTTCAGCATGTGTTTCACGAGGCCCAGATACCCTATGCGTGTTGACGTTGAAGCAGGGTTATAAATAGACATGGCTTTATGAGAGTTTTAAGATGTTAAATATAATATATGTCAGCATTTATACCACAGTAATCCACAGATGCTGCAGCAGTCACTGCATTGGCAACGCAGGGGAATATGTTTGAATCCAGCTCACGCCATTACCTGCATGCCCCCCCCTCTCTCCCTGCTTTCCTGTCTCTCTCCAACTGTCTAGTCAATATATATATCCCAAAATATCCCAAAATAAAACATTGGCCGGGCCTTATATCCGCACAGTACAGTCTCGCTTTGTTGCTAGTTTATTTGGTGCAGTTTGAGGGTGTCCAACAGCACAGCTCTTTCCTCAGCAGCTGTCATGACCCTCTGGTCTGAGTAATTAGGTATATACTCACACTCTCTTCGCTCAGCCAGCCATCTCTTCACCCCCGCCCCTCTAAACCCTGCAACACTTGCTCAGCATGGGTGAGCGATGGACTCGAGTGAACGCAGACTGATTCTTTCGTTCCCTCGGTCTGCTTTTGTCCGGCTTGTCTGCTGCGATAAAGAAAGAGATACGGACTGTTGATTGAACGAACCGACCAGAACAGGCTCGGGTGCTTACAGCAGATCTACCACAGTCCTTAAACGCTTTCACTTGATGGTTTCTTATCTCCTTCTTGCTGCCCCAGTCTGTGAGTGTCACTTCCTTTATCTGGGTGGCCAGCCAGGGGTTGGAAGCCCCTCACTGGACCTTGATCGTTCAAGACATTGTCAAGACAAGTTAAACACTGAATGTTCCCATCAGTCTTGGTACTAACTAGACATTTACATATAAATCTCCTGGAACCTTTTGGTTGTATTTCTTCTTCTTCTTTTTTTTGGGGGGGGGGGGGGGGGTAATTATCACCTTGCAAAGGACTCTGTTCTGTGTTCTTATTCCTTAGTTGATATCAAAGGCTGAGTTGACACTACAGGAGCTGATGAAGTCGGTTGAAGGGATCCTGTTCACAGACAGGGTGCATCCTGGGTCGCCTCTCAATTTCATGGCGTGATTGAGAAGAGCAGGAGGTTACGGATTCATTTCACAGAGGCGCGGGGAGCCTTCACGACAAAAGTGGTGAGAATTGCATTCAGGGGGAGAGAAAAAAGAAAGAACTTCATGAAAGCTCAGGGTGGAACTCGAGTTACCTGAGACGGATGTTTGCTGTGGTGGGTGTTGTGTAAAAACAAACATGGTTTTAATCAAATGCACATTGTGATTGATACATGCAGTCTCCACATGTGAACACCATGTGAAACCACCATTTTTCCAGGATGCCATGAATTGTGTTTCTTCCTGGAATCCTCCATCTTCCTGTGATGAGCATGGAGCTCCCAGCTCTCCGAGTCCTCCAGAGCTGACGCAATCAGGCTTTTAATGCCGGGTCATCCCTGGAGAGGTAAGAAGGACCAGGGGTTTTTTGTTTGTCGTCGGAGCAGGTGGACCGTTCATCAGCAGTGAAACAGAGATGCAACAGGGACAGGTAGCTGCACACAGAGTGGTCAGAATCAAACCGTCACCGCTGGCTTTGAACGTATTGATGGATGGATGTATTGATTTGTGTTGAACAAAAGAGTCTTCAGTGTCGAGGACCTGAGAAAGTATAACACTATACCTTTCAACTAGCAGGTCTTTGCCTTAAATACAGTAAATTGATATTCTCCTCGCCGGATGTCATGGATTTTTTATTGAGTATTCAGTGTTTAATTAGTCTTAATTGGGGCACAAGAACATTGGGCTCAAAACCGCATGGTAACATTAAGTTAAAGAGGCAGGCATCTCTGACGAGACTGTTAAATAAATTCCCTTGAGTCTCTACAATACAATGATATCATGTGTGCATGCAGTGTACCTTGTAATCATGCAAAAGCTTGATGAGATAATGACAGCTTACACAAACCTCCCTGTAATTACTATCATGTCACAGCTGAAGTCTTTATCTCAGGGTTTCACAGTCTCTTCAGAGTAATTAGGGGCTGTGAGACTCAACTATTACCCACCCAGTCATGGTTTAATTACAAGCCGTTTACTATTTAGCCTCCTTAAATTGCTGGAGAGAGTCTGGGGATGGTGGTGGTGGTGGTGGGGGGGGTATCGAACTGATAAGAACAATCAGGAAATGACAACTCTTTCGTCTGTTATGAAATAAATATTAGAATTGTACAAAAAATATGTATAAAAAGTGTGCTGAACCCAACTATCTCTATGTATTTCCATTGACTTTATAGCACTAGCTATAGGACTCTCTATAGGACTACCTATAGGACTATCTATAGGACTTTGTAAAGGACTCTCTATAGGACTAGCTATAGGACTCTCTTTAGGACTGTCTATAGGACTATCTATGAGCTAAACACTATCACCTCTGGTTAGCTCTTCTCTAAGAATAAGAGTAATATGAATTATTTTGAAAATAGCAATAAGTCATTGCTGTTGAGATAACACTTCTAGTTTGTGCATGATTTTCCCTGTGTTTATATTTTCATTTTAAATAATTTATTTCACCTTTCATTTCAAATTTAATTTCACAATCTCTGCAAGCCAAAACCCATTCCATCCATTCAAGTAATCACCTATGCAGAAAAAAACGTGGGGGTTTGGCACAGTTAACTGCAGTAAAAGTTTTTTTTTCAGAAAGTAATCCTTTTGTTTAATGACTGCAGCATAATGACTGCACTCAGTGGTCACTGATTACAATGGAGACTGGCCAGAGAAACACAGTTGGCATTTCATTCTTTTACTGTGTGTGTGTGTGTGTGTGTGTGTGTGTGTGTGTGTGTGTGTGTGTGTGTGTGTGTGTGTGTGTGAGAGTGTGTGTGTATGTGTGTATATAAATGAGTGAGTGTGTGAGTGTAGTGGAGATGATAACTACAGCACGTGTGTGTGTGTGAATGTGTCTGGATGGATCAATTGGTACAGCTTTCCAGGCAATTGGTTAGGAAGATTAATGCATGGGTTATTAATGTTTAAATCTTCTAATGGCCGAAAAATCATATTAACTCAATTCATCCATGCCAAAACTCCCCTGTATTCACGGATAAATTACTTTTTTCTTAATAATTATGCTAAAACAAAGGGTGAATTTACACCCTGCTTGTCAAATGTATAACACATAAACAGCAGGCGGCTTCAGTAAAGTCAAACAATTTATTCTGACTGTAAGGAATGGAGTTTTCATTTCAGGAATGTGTCTAAAGTCAAAAGTCACTTAACAGAGGCTAATCATAATTCGCCCAGGGATATCCTTCAGTGGATGATTACAGCAGAACAGTTCAGCGTCGGAAGCCAAATCCTCTTAGTTCAACACAATTACATCCAACTCAAATCTGAGAAGGCCATTTTCAATGTTATGGGAGAGTGAAAGACTGCACTACTTCCGGTTAAACTCTGGGGTAGCTGGAATGTTTTCCAATGACAACCACAAGAACACACACGGACTAATGAAGAAAAATAAACGAATTAAAGAGCAACAAGGCCATGCCATGGAAGAGACGAGCCGATAAACCACAAAGACTGAGATTGTAGGCTACATGTCACAAACTCATCTCCCGATCACTGTCCCCTAAGGAATACTCGTGTCTCCGAACAATTACCTTATCCCAGTTTAACTGATGTCGCTCACAAGGTAACGACCAAACTGCTTTGAAATACTTTCTCTTATTCCTTTTCAAGGAATCTAAGGTTGTGAATGAGGTTTGAGACGCGCTAGTCCGACAGGACTCAAAGTTTGTTTGATGAAGGGGTGAACCATTCACACATGAAAAGACTCTGGGCTTGTCAACGGTGCTTCTGCCCCTCGCATGCAAAACTTTAATAAAGGCAGACGACAGAATCCTGCTGCCAACCTCAATTACGAGCGATCGCCTTTTATCTCCACTCTCCCTAATTAGTATCCATCCTTTCACTTTAGAATTCTTCTTAAGGCTCACATGCCGAATCTTATATGCTGTACAGATTAGGTGTGAAGCTTAGTAGACACAGGCTGACTGCATTATGCAACATTTTACAAATGATTTAGCCTTTTCTGTGATTTTGGATTTTTGGTTTCAGTCTAACAGTCCCTTTTACGACTCAGTAATGTGGTACTTCTAACCACAAATAATCAATATTGTATTTGAAAGGATGGTATGCAGTTAATACCTACAGAATCTAGTTGATTTGCTGCATGTCAGTATCGGACAAGACAACAAGTCACCACCCAACCAAAAACACATATAAACTTTCCATCTGTATGCATGTCAAGTCCTGTGTTCCCAGCCACAATATTCTATAATCGGGCAACAATCAGGTACCACATTACTGCATTGCAGTGTGCTCATCCATCTTCTGAGCTATATTTGAAGAACAAACGATTATTCTCCAAAAGGGCACTCTCGAATTGTAATACGTTGGGATGCGGCCTAATTTTCAGTCCATTTACCCTAGATTCATGTCACATTCAGACTCTTGACAGACGGTCCTCTGGGAGCCTCAATAAATCTTTAACATAAATATTGTGTTAAATCATCCCCACCCTGGCCTCATCCCCGTCACGCTCCAGTGATAGGGGACACGGCAAGGTGACAGAGAATGAAGGATCGCGCAGACGTCCTCTGAACTGCACTGGCACCCGTTTCCACGGAGACGGCACAGCAGGGAGTCCGCGCTGAGTGGACTCCACAGCTCATATTCAAATAATTATTAGTTTCCCTCTTCTTTTTGTTTTTGGATAAAGTGGCTTTTCTATGCTTCCACGAAATGTCAGTCTGATGACACGTTACACACCTTCCGTTGCTTAGCTGTTTCACTGTCCGCACGGCCAAACCAGACCATTTTGAGTCTGGAAAGAAATTCACCTAAGACCCATTAGGCCTGCGGAGGTCTGCATGGAATGCACTTCTGAATCGTTTCCATGTTCTTGTCTAATAAATGCACAAGTCCTACATAAGACACAGTTACCATCACATAGCCACAACCGAGCGCCGTTCTGAGAAATGTCCAAAAAATTACCTATGACCTTGGCGCAACGGGACTAAGCTAGGCTAAAAATGTATCCTATCAGCCTGCCAGTGTATCTCGCCAGGGCTTTATGCTCTGGCCTCACTGTCTCTTCATCAACCGGAGTCAGACACGATGACTAGTTCATTCATGGAGTGCTCTGATTGGCTGTAGCATATGGAGGCTCATTTCCTCTCCCCGGGGTGCTAATTAGCCCAGAGTATTTGTCTCAAGAAAGGGCCTAGACTCTGAACCTGCACCACATGCCAGCAAATGAAATAAATGAAAACATCCATTAACGTGACAGATTTTAGTGTTTGTTACCAAATCCACTAGTATTTTAGAGAGGCGAGTAATTCTATCTGCATTGATCCGTGACCCATATTCATGCAAATGGGCCTAAAAGTAATTTAACTACAGGAAGCGTACAGCTGTATTTCAGACCTGAGGATGAGTTTTACAGCCAACGAAGAGAGAATGAAAATTGAGAGTAGAAACTAACAATTGATTGTTTACTGTGGTAGAATCCCTCTACCGTCTCTCCTCACCAAAGCTTTACATTTTATTCATTTAGCCGACGCTTTTACCCAAAGCGACACAAAGACAGGAAAAGATTACGGATCAGAAGGGCACAGTTCGAACAGTATTTCAATAGTCTGTATGTTGTGGTGTGTTTTTGTTAACCAGATATAGTGCAACAACAACATCATCACTACAGTATTAATTAATCATTCCGATCAATAGCACTGCTGAAAGCCTTGGTTGTCACACTCCGTGCCTCCTCGCCATGCTCATCACATGTTGGATCGACTTCCTCCACAAGCAAGGGGTTTGTTTCCAAACCATTATGTTTTAAGAAGAATATGCTACTTCACTTCAAGGTGACTTATTCTGTATTTATGCACACAGTTACTCGAACATGTTGAAGCCTATTGATTATTGGGCAGGGTGGCAGGCATATGTGTGGTATCCAGGGGCACTCAGGAGAAAGGCCTATGTCTGAGCTGTATTGTGTGAGCAGAGAAACATGAAACACTTGAATTTCCCTTTTGTGAGCTCTGGAGCTTCACCACAGCTGATGAGGAGAGGAACTTCTCATATGCCCAGCCCAGCTATCATGATAAGTGCTCATCAGCAAGAAGACCAGGCAGGGATCCCGCTAAAAGTCTAGGTATGGTAACTGTGAACACTGGTGTAGATCACTGTGATTTTACGAAGCCGCTAACTTGCCTCAAAGGACTGAATACATGGCGGATCGAGCGGTCCTATTCTTCATCGCTCGTCAAGATGCTACATTGTGGTGCGTACTTCCTTTTTTCCTGAGGCGTAATTCTTCCTGTTTCTCAAAAAAAGACTTGTCTGAAAGTTGTCTGACTCCATCTGGAGCATTTTAGAGTGAGAAGTGTGGTGAAGAATGTTCTCTGTCGCCAGCTGACGGCCTTCAGCAGCCAATGAAATGCTCCATTACAAGGATTCATGACACTAATGAATCATGGCTGCAATCTCCTGTTACTTGGTCGTCTGTTCTGAGTTGTTTTCTAGACTGATGTGTATTTCATGACTCGCCCCTGATGTATCATCCCGATCTATCAATAGTTGATTAATGTTTTCTGGTAGGTGGGATGAAAAGGCTACCAAATGTTTGAGTCTGCTTCTGATGTGTCTGATTTTGTCTCTCTCTTTCTGTATCTTTATCTCTCTCTTCCCCACGCTGCCTCTCTCTCTCTCTCTGTGTGTCATGATTAGAATTGCATAATCAGTAAAAAGAACATGAATCCTGGGTACACAATTTTAATAAGCTACAGATCAACAAATGAAGAAATATAAAAACGGTAGACAGTTAAAGCTGTTTCTAACAACGTTGGGTTTTAGAGACATTTCGTAAATTATAAATACTTAATCCAGTTTAATGTCTACACTTATGTAGCCTACCACAGAACACGTTTTTTTTTTTTACATACCTTTCATTACTGTAGGGCGTTATAATTATCTCACCGTACCCACTCAGGGGAACATGTACAACTGTGTACATTATGTATTACATGGTTTCAAATTGTATGCAGTTGTGTAACCCAATTACTTTCTGAAAGCATGTGTTACATTTGACATTTTGTTCATTTAGCAGACCCTTTTCTAAGGAAACATACAAATAGTGAATACTGAAGAGGAGGTAGCCTACAGATTAAACGATTGTGGACCAGAAGTGCAAAGTCCTAACATCAGTAACAAAGTAGGAGGCGAGAGTGTGAGTTCATCCTGAGTGACTCACTGTTCATACAAATCATTTAACGAAGGGGCACAGCAAATATCACCAACATATTTAAAACACATATTGCTATATTCAGGGGTCACAATCTCTTAACCCTTGTGCTGCCTTCGGGTCACATGACCCAAAGGTTCATAAAGAACCATCGTTGTGTTTATCCAATTTTTTCCAATACAAAAACAAATAATTTTCTTTTAACGTTCGCAATGTGGGGGGTCTGAGACAGCCCAACGGTTAAAAGAAAATGCTTTACTTTGTTTTTGTATGCGGTAAAGTTGTCTCAATACGACGGTGGGTCACAATGACTGATGGGTCCGAATGACCCTAAGATAACACAAGGGTTAAGAGTTTGTGAGACATTACGAATTAGAGTGTATTGAGGACCACAATCTACGGTTCATCATCTCCTACTGTGTAATATCTCAGTACTTGACACTTCTGGATGGGCTGGAGTCAGCACTCACCCAAAAATAAAGAACGAGTATAGCCTACTTACATTGAATGTATGAATTAAATATATAAAATGAAAGCTTTATACATTCTCAGTCTATTGTAATAGATTATAAACTTTTTCCACACAGTTGGAAGTGTAGGCTACTTTAATTTGTACGTTTTTTATGTAGGCCATAACTCAGTAAATACGTTTGTACTTGTAAATCATAAGTAAACTTTTGGTTTAATATATTTTCACTTGGGTAGTAGTCTCACTATGTATCCCTAATGACACGGAGGGTGTCTGAAGAAGTTTCCAAAGAAATGCACAAAGCCTAGTCCAGGCATGACACTCGGGCAGCGCGTGTCATTCCGCTCATCAACTACACATGTTAACCTGCTTCAAGCCCATTGGACCACGTCCGATAAGACGGAATAATGCCGCATGGATACTCGTACACTGTTATTGTGCTGCTGCCCCCCTCCACGATCCCCATCTCCCCCTTGTCTGGCCATTGGGCGGGATTGTTTCTCTATTTGCTCTCTGCCCAATATTCTATGTATGTTGCTCGCTAATGCTTAAAGGCAGGGAGTGCTTCCCCAAGTCAAATCAATTTTCATGTCTATGGTTATCAGTAAATGCTGGAATCAAAACATGAGTGTCTTGACTGAACTCATTTTAGGAGAATGTGAACAAGTAATTTTGGCGGTACAGCTGAACACCAGAGCCTTGCAGTTAGACGAAAACCAAGACTAGGATTTGTTTTAGGGAGTCAGGTGGCTGAGCGGTGAGGGAATCGGGCTAGTAATCCGAAGGTTGCCAGTTCGATTCCCGGTCATGCCAACTGATGTTGTGTCCTTGGGCAAGGCACTTCACCCTACTTGCCTTGTCCCTGTACTTACTGTAAGTCGCTCTGGATAAGAGCGTCTGCTAAATGACTAAATGTAATGTAATGTTTGTTGACCAAGATGGAGGCAACCCATTTGGTCCAAGTTGAGCAAAATCGATTTTCCGGTAGTAGGTGAGTCAATCCAATGGAGCCAGTGTGACCTTATGTTATACATAAAGGTTAACTATGTGTGTTAACAAACAGCAACAACTCGCAATGGTCAGACTATTCTTGTCAGTTCCTAGTAATATCGTTATCGACGTGAAACCCACAGAGGTTTTTTTTGCTCGTCGTGTCTCGTCCAGGGAGTGTTATGGGGTGGTAATCAATCGCACTGCCAACTCCTGAAAACACATGAAAAGGCAGAGAAAGAAAGAGTATGGATTTGTTCATTTGAAGTGGACAGACGTACAAAGACGAAGAAAAAAAGAAATCTACGGCATGTTTTGATAGGCTTTTTAATTTTTGCTGTGGAAGTCTTGGCAAACTATATTTGCAGTGTTGGCTTGAATAAATATTATGATGCCGAGTCATTCTTTCAATCAAAAGATTAAAACATAGCTCTAATAAGTGTTGTCACCCGGGGAAAGACACACAGGAAACAAATAATGTGTGGGTTGGTATATTTATAGTTAGAAGGTATAAAATAAAAAAGTATAAATGCTCTATTGCTTTTCCTTACAGTGTTCTTTTCTTTATCACAGTACACCTTAGTATGCTCTCTATCCTAAGTGCCTGACTAAAGATACAACCCAGAAACTGTAACCAAAGGAAATAAACCCAAACAAAATACAGATCAAAAATAAGGTAGTGGCACTTCAATAGTTGAACTTTGAACACGACCAAAGTTACGCAAGTTCAAATCACGCAAATCCAAACGTCTGCTCACAGTTCGATGCGTGAAAAAAATAAATCGATTATCAGTATCATTCTACAAAAACCTCTGAATACAATGCAACACATTATGAAAACAGATTTAACATTTCCAAGGCATGTAGCCGTACGTTGCCACATGGAACGTTGCTAATTAGCTCAAGTGTCCATCAATGTATCCCTAACACATTACAAAACCATCTATTATACCTATTTATTGAACTCAGACCTCGATCTACTATTTAATGGCAGTATTTTATAGTCTTATTACTTATTACATCCGAAACTTACAGATTCCTTATACACCACCACGCACTGTTGTCTACCGCGCCACCTTCAGGGAATCGCAAATCCAACTTCCTGCTAGGAATTTACGTCACTGCCTACCTGACTAATTTCAACGAGACAACAGCATTAACCTAGCCTGACGTTGTCATACTCATAATTCTAGTCAGAATATGAGTCTGATACCGCTCCATTGGGCTGTGAGTATGGGGCGTGTTTCAACCGAACCCGGAAAAAAAGGCCTGTTCACTCAATTGGATAGACCTACAACCAATCAGAGCAACGTAGTATGTTGTTTGTTGAAAACTCAATTCAACCCAAGGGTTCTTTGGTGATGTGGTTGATTACGTTACTGTTGATCATCTGTCCTTCGTCATATAAAGCCCGCCCTGACAATTTGATTGGTCCGAACAGCTCTTGTTCGGACATAGTTTTTCCCCAACCGAGCGACCCCAGACCCGACTTCCCGACCGCAGGTGTTTGTTAAACTCTCTCCATTCTATAATAGCCTACTTCTAAACCCAGAAACTAAACCGATATAGTCACCACCATTCAAGACAGAACGGTGCCGGACAAAACTTTCTTACACAACATATTTCTAATTTTTACTTGGTTTTGAATGTAATGTTTGCTTTTCTTCTTGCATTCGCTTCTCTGTTGAAAACGCAATCAAGAAAAAACAAACCCCTTTTCTTCCTAAAAGCATATTCTTAAGCTTTGACAGCACACAGAGGCCCTGTCAACTAACAAAAGGACATTAGATCATCTTTAATGATAAGGCCTCATAATTATTTGGATAAAACTTTCTTTTTTTTCCCTCTCAGTTCTATCATGAAGAAGAACATTTGAGCTTATCAGAGTGTGAGAATATAAAACATAAACGATGGATGTGATTTACTTATCTCAGCAGCTTGTTTGGGTTTATTGTGATTAATTACCGAGACCATCTCGAAATCACAAGAGCCTCTCATTTAGACACCACTAATATTCCCTTCACTTAAATCTGTCAAGATCACACACACAGCAGGAAGGTGTTTGTATGCATTTAATCTTGAGCATGTAGGCCTAGATAATTGTGAAATATAGGCAGGGATCTCAAGCCCCTTTAATTGATGACTTTCCACATTCAGGTTTAATCACCTAATCCTGTGAATCACCTTGCACCGTGAAAACAGGGATCCGTAATATACTCCAGACAGAAGACATATACCATACCGTGTTAATTTATACCCTGTAGATTATTGCTTCAATATATCACATTTCATATCCGCATGTACCAACAATCAACTCAAGAACCCCCACTGACTCAATTCAGTAAATCAGACCAGTAGCTTGGATTCAAAATAAAGGTTGTAGGTTTTAACACAAGTATTAAAATGAGGAATACAAACAGATTTACTGCTGTCTTTTGAGTGTGGTGTTTATGGATTCCAGCTCCATAACTACCTCCCTGGAGGTCACTTGGAGAGGTAGTTCTACCGTGAAAGGCTTGAGAGGTGTTAAAAAAAACAAATCCATGTCTGAAACATGTTTCGCGCGCGACCTTAAGATGAGGGAGAGATGCATACTAACCTTTGTCAGAGGGTGACAGTTCCAACGCAGAGCCAACACAAACATGACATCAGATGCTGTGGCGTGCTGGAAGAGTTCTGCGGAATGGTTTGAATTTGAAGCCAACTCCCAAGGCCTTCAGACCTCATTTGTATTCTTACAATAATGTATTTTCTCTGAGCAGTGAGCAGGAGAGATATACTTGGTCTCTGCCTCCAACTTTGTTGATAAGGTTAGCTCATGCAGGATTCGGATTGCTCATGCAGAAATTACGATTTAGAAACAGATATGATTTAGGTTAGACGTTAAGAAACAGTTAAGAGGAGCAGGAAGAAGATTTTTCCATGTACTTATACTTGTATAAAACACAAACTTGAAAGTTGAAATAGGGATGTGGTGTGTTTGAGAAAGGGCAGAGCCGAGCATCATTTCAAACTACCCCGAAACACACTGAAGTGTCCCGTGACTCTGCATGTGGACTGCTCTCCAACGTAGGTATATATACATCCCTGGGCGGCTTGCCTGCTTTCTAGAAACATGTCTTGGTCAAGTAACACAGATCCCCAGGAGAGAGATGAGAGATGAGGCTGGGTGTGGAGGGGTGGAGGGGGGGCAATCAGCGGGGGGGGGGGGGGGGGGGGGGTACAGGGGGCAGCAGCATGCTCGTCTCCAGGACAGAAGTCCCTCTGTGCAATCGGTGGCAGAGGATCATGGGATGGCACATAATGAGTTCCTCAGGCTGGATGTCGTGGCGAGCATAGGTAATGAGGTATCGTTATTCTGCCCGAGGAGGAGAGGATGTGGCCGACCAGGTGGCCCAGTGGGGGTCCGCCATGCCAATGAATCATTCAGTGAGTCATGAAAAAAAAATACAAAAATAACAAATAGGCCTACAGCCGCTAACGCTCAAGGCAGCGATGTTTGCTCACGACATGCTCACAATGAATAGGAAGACACAAGCGGCTGTGGAAGAGAGATGTTTGCCTTTCTTTGTGTTGCAGATGAGAGAAGAGCTTTACGTTGACCAAATCGATTTATTTTCGATGTTTTTCTCATAGTGAGCCGTGTTTTTTGTCAGGATAGGAAGTGAGAATGATGTACTCATACTACAGGCAAACAAACAATAAGCGGTGAGATTTTCTCAAAACCAGGAAAGGATTACCGACTAAGGTGATGCTCTTATTTAGACTAAGTTTTTCGTTTTCTCAGAGTATAAATCCAAACCCTTCATGAGGCTTCTCTCATCACGTCTTGGATAGTGAAACTCCGTCGCTGCCAGCCTTACTTCCGCTTCCCAATCTTGTGCCTCACCTTGACAGCCTCTCCAAAGCATGGAAGCCTTTCAGGAGAGAAGGCTCTGAATAGGGAGATAATAAGAAGTGAGAGCACTCAGACGAAATCAATGCTCTTCTGAAGTGTAGCAGGATAAAAAAAATCTCTTAACTATGCCCCCTTTTGTCTACTCTTATATGAGACCTAATCACGATAACCAAATTTACCAAAAATTCTCATTGTTCCAAATTATGATAATATTAAGGCTTTTTCTTTTTTTTTTACACTTTTATCCAAAGAGAACCTTCAACCTCTTAAAACCTGCAGTCAAATGCTCTACCTCTGAGCGTTACCCATCGTTTACCCATGTCCAAAGGATGCCCTCACACATAAAAAATATGTTTTCTCAAACAAGAACAACAAACATGAAGAAAAAAAACATTCACTTATTAAAAGTGAGTCGAACAAAATGGACGGTATCCTCCATCAGTTGTGAATCTGCACACAGGGCAAGGACTGGTCGTTTTGTTGCCTGATTTTAAACATGGCAGCCAAACCCCTTGGGCTTTTCCGTCCTGCAGGAGCGAACCGAAGAGGGGGCAGCACCGACACACCATCACCAGCCCTGATTATAGAGATGTAATGCAGTTTCAGAGAGCCTTTAATCTCATTAGCTCGCTTCTCAAAGGAGCAGCTCTCATAAAGGCTCACAGTACCAAATCTGATTGTACACTGCATCAGGCCTCGGTCCAATGACTCTCTATCTTTGATAGCAACAAAGAGCGTGCCGTTTGGTCACACAGCGTGGCCTGTTTCGCTTTGTAGCCTTGTTGAACAAGGAGTGTGTTTTTTGCCTAAATAAAACCCAGAGGAGGGCACAAAAGGATGTGATGTCAAACGGGATGTTTCTGTCAATCTGTCTGTTACTGTCTAACTGGTGTTACATTAACAGTCTGGCAACAATCTGCTATGAAATCAGATTGTCAAAGTAATGTTTGTGTGCCATATCAGGTACAGCATGAAACACAGTATTATCCTAATTTTACAGCACACAGTGAACCATAAACAGTAAGCAGTAAACATTGCTGTAAAAGAGTACAGACTTCAAAAACAGAAGAAGTACTGGACTCTCGTGTTGTTGACACGCTTGGCAAGACATGACCAGGAATGGCAGGGAGGTGCTTGCCTGCTACTCTCACTCACACACACACTCTCTCTCACACACAAACACATGCACACATGCAAGCACACACACACAAACAGCCATATATACATGCACACACACTCTCTCTCTCACACACACACACACACACACACACACACACACACACACAGACTCACTCTTACACACACCATACCTACATTCACACACCACACACACACACACACACACACACACGCACAGACTCACTCTTACACACACCATACCTACATTCACACACACACACACACACACACACACACACACACACACACACACACACACACACACACACACACACACATACACACACAGTGAGCATGGATGGCTTTGCTTCCTTGATCTACGTAACAAGGCGACAGTTGGACTGTTCACGCATGGCTTGAGACTCAACCCCAGGACCTTGTTGTTCTTTCAATTTCCAGTTTCAACTTCCATGGGTTAAGATTTAACCTTAAAAACCACCAGGCACGAGACTTACAGTTACAGCGTCTGAAGATTCCGTTCCTTTTCTCTGTAGTAATGAAACACCCGGTATTTGCAGGTCAAGACACAAGAAATCATGCTTTCCATGCTGTGTGTATGGTTGTTTTTACTACATTAGTTAACTATATGCCTCTGTAATCTCACAATGGGGACAACAGGAAGTGCGATCATGGACATGACTGGACATCTAGACAGTAAGCAGACCTCTCTTTGCTTTATATCTGTGGTCCGCAGCTGCCACACAAGGTTAATGGTTATCAAATATTCATGTTCATACTCAAGTTAACAAGAAGCCATGCGTTGTGCTGTCACACACTGTACAAGCACAAGGTGACTAGATGGACCTAGTGGACCATCGTGAATATTTAATCTGCATGTCCGAGAAAGGACTAGGTAAGTAAGAGGTCTAAAAAATGGCAGGGAGTAGACCGATATAAGTAAGCGTGCATGCATTGGTGCGTGCGTCCACAGCCTCACTGGAATGTTCTGTGTATTTACTGAACCTCGCAGGTTTACTCAGGGACCCTGGTCCAGCTTCAGACTCAGCCTGATGCTCCTGATGTCATCTCCAACACTCAGGAAGCGAGAGAGCTAAGCAGGAAGCAGGAAGGTGGGCTGTGCCTAGCGGATTGTCCCTGTTGTTGCTCGAAACCATCTGAACCGTGAGTAATTCAATATTTGGAGGGCTTCCACCCAGAGTCACTTAACTGGAAGCTCTCAGTCCAAGAGGGAGGCTGATTCACGTGTCTGCGTTGAGGCTGGTAAATCAAACACCAGGGACACCATTACATGTTCTCCAATGTTATTAATTCTTATATTGTAACTCATAAAATCTTGCGAATGGCACTTTATACATGCCGGTGATCGCGATGCTTGATTCGCAAGTTTCACTCGAGCATCCTGGTGGTTGTTCGGGCCTGACGTTGAAGGACACAGCCAACGGGAAATTGGAGAGAAGCTTTCTGCGTTAGAGGCCCCATGGGCTTTCCTAAGAACCCAAGGATGTGGTTTGGAAGTTTTAACAGAAACAGGCTTTTAAGACATATTCCCCACCCTGGTCTTTTCTGCACTCTGTTCCTAACTGGCCAAGCATCCTGGGGACGTTGGTGGCTGAGCGGTTAGAGAATCGGGCTAGTAATCTGAAGGTTGCCGGTTCGATTCCCGGTCATGCCAACTGATGTTGTGTCTTTGGGCAAGACACTTCACCCTACTTGCCTCGGGGGGAATGTCCCTGTACTTACTGTAAGTCGTTCTGGATAAGAGCGTCTGCTAAATGACTAAATGTAAATGTAATGTTGGGTAAATGCAAGTTAAACAGGATACATCAACGTGAGGGAATCCAAACACACAAAATCTGAGGCTGGGGAAAAAGTAAATCATTTTGGATTATGTTGGATTGTCCTGCCAGACAAAGGCCGAATCTTGAAATATTTCAAACAGGTCTTTGAAGACAGGACTGGGTTTAAAATATGTGCATCTGCTTCACTGTCTTTCGACTGATAAATATCTTATCCGTGAATCTTGTGAGATGCTGTAGGCTGTCTCTGGATCTTGGTAACATGGTTGGGCTCACTGCAAAAACTACAGTTCGTAACATCATGTCACTGACTTTAGGTCAGGATCAAGTAAAGATAATCTATTTTCTACTATCTCTGCCTATTCAGTTTCCTTTCTTCTTTCTGTCTCATCTGTCTCTGGTCCTGCTTAGTACTTGTTACATGTGTCGAATTTCAAAGTTGGGAACATTATATCTGAGACCCGCACGTAACAATAGTTTTTTTTCTACAAAAACTGTGACCAGCATATATATCGCCATGGAAATTCTCCTCTATGTTTATTCATGCTTATGTCACAGCCAGTGCATTCCTGTTCCACAAAATCAATGTGCTACCGTTTGGATAAACTATTGGCAAAGATTAATCTCAGTTTCTGTCCTTTAGTAAACAAATCATTTAGGAAGGAACGAGTGACCTTAAACAAAGTTAAGACAGGTGAGGACGATCGAGCCATGAAAGGACACAAAGCTGAACTCACAATCCAACACGGTACAATAAAAAAGATTACATTTCTTATACTGAAAAAACCCTGAAACATTCATTTAATAACGTCACCGGGGGAAATTTCCCTCAGATCTCCCAGAAGTCTACCTCAGGCAGGAGACAGCAGGATGTGGCCGGGGACCCAGGGAAGCATATTGACCTGTCCCTCTCAGTACGAATAACCATGGAAGGAGAGCTTCCAAGCCTGTGGCATCCAAGCTTCTAACGACACCCCTGGCGAAACAACAGAAGCCACCACATGACATTTCTACTGCTTTCATATCTGGAGGCAAAACTCGGCTGAAGTCCCCTTTGAGTGGAAGCCGAAATCCGGTTTATTCTTCTTTGCTCCTGTCCTTGAGATGAGTCGCCGTGTCTTAAGATAACCTCAAATTTGAGGTTGGAAAGATTGGGAAAGCAAATTAAATTACCTCAAATGCTGAATTAATTTGTGCATCAACAGCTATTTTTGCCTTCGTTTGCAGAGTTCGAGTTACAAAGAAAACCTCTCCTATCACGCCAAAAAATATTTACCAACATTCCAGTAAGTATACCAGTGTACAACCTGCAGGCCTATCTACAATACATTGATACAGTGATATAGAGAGATTTCTATCCAAATGGTCCAAACACACGTGGTAAACTTAACATTGAATCAACCAAACAGCAGTTGATACATTCACAAAAGGAAAACATTTGGTTTGTGTATTGATGGGGGTTTTTCTGTCTTCTTTTCATACAGTCCAGTCCATTGTTTGTCTGTTACAAAAGCCCGTGGGGAGTTTTCTGCCGACATGGAACTTTTAACACGCGTCCACTCAGCTGTGAAGTTACATGGGAAGAGTCCTGTGTGCGCGCACAGGAATTGGCGTTGCATAATTGAAGCTACTTCCTGTCTGTATCAGGCAGAATGGCTCTGTGTGCCGTTTGAACTCTGTGATCAAAATGAATTTCGTAATCAAAGGCTTCAAACCCTAAGTGAAGACTGTCTAATCTCTTTTTACCCTCCATTTCATTCTCATGTTGACAGCACCTTTGATTTGATCTCACCATTAGTAGCGTGACTTGTTATCGTTACAACATTCTCAAAGCACTGACATTTGGAGAGCGTGAGGGTGTGTTGTTACTAAAATAGTCAAAGATTTAAAAGTAACAGAAATATTTCATCATAAGGCTTCCTCAATCAACATCAACATGGACTTATCTGAAGTTTGTAGTGAGATCTCGAAATTGCCAATTTAAAGATCCAACAGTATATTCCAGGATATAGTATACTTCTAACCAATCTAGGTTTATATCGGTTAGAAGCTACCTTCAGGAATGGGTTTGAGAAATACACCCATGAAGAAGTAGTTGCATTTATACAACGCTTTGTTCCATTAAGTAAACGAAGTGCTTGAATCAAGGTTTAATCACAAAGAGGCAGAGAACTCAAGTCCCTTGGCTTAGAAAGTCGGTGTGCTTGAATCAACATGACAGTCCTGGCACAATCGCGGTAAATTTCTTCAACGAGGAGAGTCAACATCTGCAATGCTCCGTGTTGCTGTGGAGTCAGTGGTCGCGTGGGTGGGTTGTTGGTTGGGAAAGACAACAGCGTTAACTAATGTGCCATTCAAATTGTCTGATGGCACTAAGGCAGTTTTTGAGAAAACATACGACATCCAACACTTGTAAACAACATAGTAGTTTACATAAGTAAATTAATTTCCTTCCCATGTGAGTAACCAGGACTGATAAACAGTCATATTTGGGTCATTTATTTCAAAGGCTAGTAGAGACATTGTGGTCAATACTTTCTATGGTTGACTGTCACCTTTGTCCAAGTGGCCCCAGTGGAGATGAATTGAGATGGATGAACAATGTGTTGCCCTTGGCAACGCATTTACAGCCACAGTTAATTGAAATGTATGAAGCCATTACTGAGTTGACAATGCTCTGGGTTTCAAAACATTTACACAAAATATTGCCTGCTCCCAGGTTCCACTGTTACAGAATCTGAGAAAAACACCCAGTACTGAAAATTGACTGACTGTGTGACTTACTAATGCATGTCTGTGTAACTGTGGGTTGCTGGTCATTACGTTGGTTGAATGTTTAAGATAAAAATCTCCTTGGGATCTCGTTGTACAGATTTCCAGGAGATGAGATATTTGTCGACAAGGCTGCCGGCTTCTTTTCCTCGTGGGACGTTTCTATGGGTGTCCTTGACCTTCAGAAGGGAACAATTTAAAAGGGACGGTCTTTGTTACACTGCTATTCTTACATAGCAGATGTCCGTGCTAATTTAACACCAAGAGTGTTTATATAGTTCCATCTCATGAGAAAATGAACACTCCTGGTGTTAAATTAACTCTTAGACATTTGCTGTGATAGAGTTTTTACCCTGACACTAGTCTTACGGAAACCCACATCAAGTTTAAACTATAGACAAAGACGTTGCGGCAACGTAAGGGCAACGTAACTGTGTTAGCTGGGTATATGGTACACGCATGTCTCTTGTCATGATATTCAACCATTACACTAAAACATACACCAACACAATGATCAATATTGTTGACTTACTCTTCCATCGATATACTGAAGTGGCAATGCATGGCTTCACTTTCTACAATTTACACTTCCATTTCTACACTTTATATTTCTACAGTGTGAGGATCCCTGCCGCCAGGAATCTCACTGCCTCTGATTCATCGCATCGGACAAGAAACCATCAGAACAGTAGTAATAAAAATAACGATGTATCCTTTTGTAGACGCTCATATCCAAGGCGACCTGAGTTAGAGCTGTCCCGTAGCCCTGTACTGATTCATGTTCTGTTATTTATTGTGAAGGATTTAACGATTGAATATTTGAAAAACTGATGCTGGTATCTAAAAAATCAAAGAAATACCAACTATTTATTAAACGTGAGTTCTTCAGGAGAGAATTGCTGCGATCCATCAGCAGTTTATAACCACCAGTGAACAGGGCCTTTTGGAGAAACGTCAATAAAATGCTTCTTCTTGTGATTTTGGCCCTCGAGCTAAATGTTATCGATCAGAAGCACGCTTGTGTTCCGGAATGTTTAATGCGCTTCGGAAATATTTATTATAATACAGATAGGATCCATGTTTCAACAAGGGTGAAAAAGGGTTTATCAGTGGGCATCATTATTAGTGTTGGCCTTTATTCACAGCAACCCACTTATCTTTTAACTGAGTCCACTTTAAGGCATGATAAAGAGTCATATTGGAGTAACAGGTTACATCAACAGAACACAGTAACTATGTAACTAAGTAGCAAGTAACTTCATGTCATTTGGAATGAATTGTAAATTGTTTAGCGTTCCCATGTTTAATGTTGTATAGGGCTAGGAAAGTTACTAAGGGTGTTGGTGTGGATTATATATATTTACATTTTACATTTAGTCATTTTAGCAGACGCTCTTATCCAGAGCGACTTACAATAAGTACAGGGACATTCCCCCGAGGCAAGTAGGGTGAAGTGCCTTGCCCAAGGACACTGTCATTTTTTGCACAGCCAGGATTTGAACCGGCAACCTTCTGATTACTAGCCAGATTCCCTGACCGCTCAGCCACCTGACTCCCCTATATGTTATTAGGGAGAGTGTAAGATATGCATCATGACACCAAACAGCCTGCCAATATTCTTTGAATGCCCTTGAATCCACACAGCTTGTACGTCAACATCCACATTGATTTAGGAAGGAACCGATCCCACTTTCGGCAATCTACTATTCATGGCCTCAGCTGTGAAGGAAGCTACTTATAATATCATATAATATAGCACATTCATTCTTTTTCAGAGATGATGTACATTTTCAGTCTGCCTTTTCTATGGATTACCCTGGAAATATGACTTTAATATGATAGTGGAAATATGACTTTAATATGATAGTGTACTCAATGGGATGGGTGTTGCTTGTTAGTGAGAGCATTTGACTGCATATCAGAATCTCATGTTTAAATTCCCCTCTTTCCTGTGCAACGCTTTGGATAAAAGCCTTGCTAAATGAATACATTACTAACATCATACCAGCTGTACTACACTTATTTTTGAACGTTGCAAAATGATAGAAGATATCTAAGAAAGAGAATACTTTATTTGTAAGGTACCTATACTTCTCACAAGTAAAATAAAATGCATATTTATAATATACAGCAACGTCAGTGAACAAACAGACAATCTCCTCTGAGCAGCACCAAAATCACGGCATGACTAGAAAACATATAAACATAAAATATTTCTTCTTACTTTGTTTTTGATTCATTCGTTTTTGTTTAGTTTTTTTTGTTTAGTATTTTACGTTGAACATAAAAATATCATTGAATCAAGGCATCACTTCAAAATTATAAACAAAACTCGATGAAGGAGAAAACTAAAAACTGTCAAATGTCTGCGAGGTTGTCATGGAAACCTCAAAACATTGTTGGTGATGCTTTGTCATGTCATATAGTCTTTGTGATGACCAGGTCATCAACATTGGCAGATTTCGCTCAGAAAGAAGAGATTTTCTAGGTGTAATAAACAGTACAGTCAAATCTGGGCACAAATCAATTAAGTATATACTGTACATCAACATTGACATAATGTAAAAAGGCATCCATTTTCAGATTTGTGAGTCCAGTTTTTACAGCATCCTCTTGGTATCTCTCATTGACACTCTCATTCCCAACATGACACTTCGCATGGCTAACACACACACACACACACACACACACACACACACACACACACACACACACACACACACACACACACACACACACACACACACACACACACACACACACACACACACACACACACACACACGGACACACACACACTGTGCATGATTGCCAGTCTTACATAGCTGAAGTTATCCATTTGTATTCCCTAACAGAAGTTTAAGGATAGCAAAAGCAAGGGTATAAAAATAACCGTTAGCGCTCTCATGGTAGAACAATGATCTTTGACACAATGAATGTCTGACATGTCAGTCTGCACACACCTCTTCCTGTCCAATGTGTTATTAGAAGAGTCTAGATCCTGGTCCAGGATGTCGGGACCATGATTCAGGCTCTGTTTGTTCGGATTACCGTTCTTCAAGGGATCGCCTTCCAGGACCTTCGTTTTGGACATGTTCTCCTTCTCCTTCAGAGGGTTGTTGGTGATTTGTCTACGGTCTGGTAGGCCCTTGTTGGAGATGATGGACGACTTGTCATTGTCCGAGAGACAGCAGCGAGGAATGCCGGCTCTCAGTGGACTCTCCGTGCTGTGGAACTTACCAGATCGTGTCTTGGAGGTGAGCACACTTATCCAGGTGTGGTGAGGGGTGTCATAGCACCCCTCCAAGTCTGGACTTTTGAGCCTCTTGAGATCTTTTCCGGCCAGCCGGGCGGGAACATGGCACTCCAGCTCCGAGCTGGACCCTTTGAAGCCCTTGAACCAGTCCCACAACGTTCTGGCCCGGCAATCACAGATCCATTGGTTTCCATTCAGACGCAGGTACTGGAGAGACACTAGGGGCTCCATGGTCTCCCCTGTGAGCGCCGTCAGGTTGTTGAAGAACAGATAGAGCGTGGTCAGCTTGCGCAGGTCGTGAAACGCCCTGTGCTGGATGAAAGTCACTCTGTTCTGATGGAGAAGCAGCCGGTCCAAGCTCACCAGGCCCCTCAGCATGTGGTCCGTCACGGTCTTGATCTTGTTGTTGTGGAGGAACAGGAAAGTCAGGTTGGCCAGGTCCAGGAATGTGTCGTCGTGGAGGGTCAGCAGGCTGTTGTCCTGGAGGTAGAGGTGCTGCAGGGCAAAGAGACCCCGGAACGCCCCGACGGGAAGCTCAGAGAGGCCGCACCTGTGCAGGTGCAGGGTGTGCAGCTTGGTCAGACCCCTGAACGCCGTGGGGCTGATGATCCGCAAGTCGTTGTCGCCGATATCCAGCTCCTCCAGCCTCTCCAGCCCGTAGAAGGCCCCCGCCTCGATGTGGCTGATGTTGTTGGAGTACAGCCACAGCACAGTCAGGTTCCGGCAGGGGCTGAAGCTGGTGGAGCGGACCGCGCTGAGGCGGTTGTTCTGGAGGAAGATACGCTGGGTGTGGACAGGGATCTCTGTGGGGATGGAGAAGAGGCCCTGCTGCTGGCATGCCAGGCTGGGCCGGGGCTCGCTGTGACATATGCACGGAGCCGGGCAGCCGGACATCAGGGGAACTGAATGCAGCCACAGGACCACAAAGTAGAGCTCGCCAACTGCAACAAAGGAGAAGACAGTGAGAAGACAATAGCCTGGTTAATTAAAAGATACATTTGATAAAAAATGCGTAAATAGGGGCGGTGTTTTAAAAAGCGGTTGAGAAAAAAAGAATTTAGTCCAACCCACAAAACAACATGGATTTCTGATATTCAGTGAAAGGATATAATTTGAGAGCACACAGGTCTGTCACGAAGAAGATTCATATTGAAATCCTGCCAGAAGTATTAAATGAATGTGGGAGATTCAACAGTTTCAAGCATTTCGTAAATTTGATTAGCCTATGTCTCTGCCATGCAATGCTAGGTTTTCAAGTGCATCAGCGTAGATGCGGGTTGTATTTCTGCTGACTCTGAACTGTGTTGATCTTTGAAAACAACTGAACAGCTCTCTGTGCTCTCTCTCTCTTTACATTCTACATTCCTAGTCATTGAAGCCTAATTATAAATCCATTAAATACGAGGAGAATCCACATTCACGAATTAGGAATCAAAAAACTATAATTAATAATTAAACAGTGTTAATCCCCCAGTATTAGGAGCCCATGTGTCATTAATATTGTGTCACAGCTGCTGAAAGCACCACACACAAATTTGAAATAGGATGAGTGGTCTGGAAAGGATTACCTCAAACTAGCCGAGCAAATGGAACTAATCACACGAGGTCAACAGCGAATTGCCCAGCCGGACAGATCTCAAGATCTCCTCTGTGATTTTCATGGTTGGTTGGGATTTGGAGAGAGGTGGGAAGGGGGGGAAAAGGGTGTTGACACAGTACTTTCTCACTATGCCTGTGAACACGCGTGCCAGACACATGCTGAGTGTTCAGACAGAACTAGTTTGCGGTGCTAGATGAGCTGCTCTCCAAGATTTACTGCAGTTTCCCTTCCCTCCTGATACAATATCTTCACAGGACAGACATCCTTTGGTTTATTTGCCTCCATTCGCACCGCCTCACCCTGCCAGACTGCCTCTCCTCTACAAATCCTTTTACTTTCATGGATTTTGTGTGCAGACAAAAGAAAAAGAATGCAGCGCGTATTATTTAGTTATAAGATCTTTGGAAGGACGAGTTAATATCTCATTGAGAATCGTGATCTGAGTAGTCTGTGAGTAGTCTCTTAGGAGTGATTATATTGACTTTCCTCTACCACGAGTCACATTAAATCCTGATATCCAATGACCACCTTCGATGCTGTCAGCAGCAATCAAGCAGATGCACACTGTGCTGTAGCCAAGATGCTGCAGATACTGGCTCTCAGCTTTGGCGTAACAAAGAAGTGACTCCTCCTTTATTCGGATGTTGTCTTGTCATTGCTACTCAAGGCTAAGCCACCCCCCCACCCCGCCCTCCACAGAAGAAGGAACTTGTGTTGCTCTAATGAAAAGCCTTAGAGGTGTTGCAGCTGAGCTTCTGAAGACTGTCAGAGACCATGGTGAAGGTGGTGTTTAATAGAGAACAGTTACAAAACAAAAAAGGGCTCTGTCTCTCATTTGTAGAGACAACACATCTTCAAACCAGATGGCTCATGAATAACTGAACCACACAGACTCTAAATAAATAACGGGGTGAGAGAGGGGGATGACAAAGTGAGAGAGAAACAGAAAGAGTGAAGGAGAGGGGGGGCGCAACTAACCTCTCCACCAAAGTGATGCAGTGTGCATGGAAGGTATACTAATCACTTTTGTATCCAATATCGTCAATAGACATTCAAAGAACATGGATGGGAGAGGGGTCGTATCGTGGATTGGAGTCATGGATTCCATTTCGACTTTGCAGCAGTTTGTTGGACACAGAAAGGACACAGGTTGAGTCCCTTGTCGCTCAACATGAGAGAAGGAGGGGAAGCAGTTGGTGCTGGAAGGGAAATCTTCCTCTGGAACAGGTGGCAGCGCTGGGACATGGAGACACCTCACCTTCTGTACAATGCTCCCAGCTTGAGCATTTTGTTCTGTTGTATTAAGGTCCCTCTGCTAATTATCATGTAAATGAAACCATCTCAGCTCCTTTCTCAGGCTTATAGAGGAACTAATACTCCCTAAACATCAGGAAGCCCGGATTACACCCTGTGGACTGATCAACAGAAAACAAGGAAAGGTTCTCAAATATGTACAGCAAGTAAGGAGTCAGGTGGCTGAGCGGTTAGGGAATCGGGCTAGCAATCAGAAGGTTGCCAGTTCGATTCCCGGCCGTGTCCAATGACGTTGTGTCCTTGGGCAAGGCACTTCACCCTACTTGCCTCCGGGGGAATGTCCCTGTACTTACTGTAAGTCGCTCTGGATAAGAGCGTCTGATAAATGTAAATGTAAGTACTTATTTAGCTCTACAATCTACTTTGTGATCACTGTCATACAAGAGGGAGAAAGTAAGAATTTAGAAGTTTCTTTTCTAACGCGTTTTTTCGATTGCGAAAACCAGTCCATCCCTGCTCGTGTACTAAAGACGTTTTTAGTATAAAAAGCAACAACACAGGAAACAGGCCAGTCTGTGTTTTGTAGACGTATTTACCTACTTCAAACACATGAAAGTTCAAAATCTTGGTAATGAAAGTGAAAAGATAATGAAATCTACAATAGGCCTACTTGGAGCCGTGGTAAGGAAGGTTTGTAATTACTGTGCACCATTGAGAGAGGACCTATAAAGATACATGAGATTGCTTGCTCCCTGCACAATTCTCAGGAGACACGAGACTGTGCGGTACTTCCTCATAGGAAACCAATCTCCGCAGCGTTTGGGAGTCGGTAGCTATTAAATATGGCAGCAATCTCACTGGGGGGGGGTTTCAGAAAGGAGAACAGAAGATCCATAGCCTCTTTGCCACAGAAAGCTTCGTTCTAAAACGTGACGCTTGCCAGGAAGTGATGTTTCGCAGTCATTTAAAAGTCTAGAGAGGTTATAAACACACAATCTGCTTGCCAAATCTCATTACGTGCACACTAGCATGTAATGGAGGTGTGTTTGGTATCAAACGGATGGTTCTGAACCCAAATTACAACATATTATGTACAGTAAGTGCCACAGCCTCATTATAACTGTCACTGAGGTAATATTTCCCGATTACAATCAGTTGTCATTGGAAAGATCTCCATCGAACATTAGCTGTGACCCAGCTATGGAGGGGCTCTAAACCACCCCACAAAAAAACAAACGCACACACTAAAGTTTGACTGCTTTAAAAGGCTTTCAAAATACACGGCATAGTGTTCTGCTCCTATGGAGGGGGAAAAAACTGCTGCATAATTGACTAGCGGTGCCTGTTGGGTGCGCCTGGATGCACTAAAGCCCCCGTGGTGGAAAATGGACTCCGTCGTACAGAGCAGCGATAAGGAGGCTTCTGAACCCTGATGCACACCTGGATCCCGGCTCCTGATAACGGGCTTCTCAGCTACAGACCTTTATTGATCCATCACCTTTGCTGGTTAGAGGGGCGCCCTTTTCTCCACAGCGCCCCCCCCACTGGTCACCCTTCATTCCTCCTCCCCTCCAGATTTCTCGTTCCTTTAACTTGGTGTTGGACAACAAATGAAATGCAGTGCGACATGAAATGTATGCGCACCCCCCCCCCCCCCCCGCCTCCCCCTGTCGAAAAAAAAGGAAGTGTGTATCGAGCGAGACTGAGGACGGCGTTGGCGGTGATCAGATAAGCGTGCGTGTGTGACAGGCGGCGGCGGCGGTAGCGCTGCTGGAGGGAGGCACAGCTGGGAGAAGCTCCGTCAACTTCCTCACCTGCTCAGCCTGTCAGGAGAGGAGAGAGGAGGCACCCACACTCCTCCTGGCTGTCACACCGAGAGGGGAAGAGGCGGAGGCGGTGGGGAGGGGGAGGAGGCGGTGGGGAGGGGGGGGGGGAGGGGAGGCAGTGCATGCTGCCTCCACCGGGCTGGGCATTCACATGGTGACAATCCACAGATGTGACAAAAGATATTAGCAAAAGTAAGACCTCCAAAGTGACAGCATCTGCTTTAGTATATCTCTAATGTAAGATAATTATGCTACAGCTCTAATAATGTACTTATACCTCAAATAATTCCCTCTATACCTCTAACAATATACTCTGTACCTCTAATAATGTACTGCACAGCTTTAATAATGTTTTTTTTTTTTACCTCTAATAATATACTGTGGGTCTAATGATGCACTGTATGACTAATATTGTACTGTACAGCCCTAATAATGTACTGTATGAGACCACATACCATACTGCCCTTACTTGTAGTCACAAAATAACATTCGACACTTTGACGAGGATCGCAGCCCCCTTGTATCCTCATGCCCCCCACTTCCCGCCGGAGACGTCTGGCTGACACACTGCCCAACGCCACAAGACACACAGTGATGATTGCGTACTTGGGACAGCGAGGGAAATAAGACCTCATGAGCTGGACCAAACCACGGATGGCTTTCAGAAACCTGGCGTTAGGCTATATGCGTGGCTAAATCGAACACATCCACTCAAGAGAAGATAGCGACATACCATATTGGCCAAACCGCTGAGGGATCTCCCTTTATTATCTATGGCTGTGAGAATTATAATCCACGTTGACATCCTCCTCTCTCTACCATATGTCAGTTCCGTTCGTCTTTATTCTCCTTACGTCTTGTTCCCACTCGCAGTGGCCTTGCTCGTGACCCCTACTCCCCCGTTCATCCATTCTTCACAACACCGCGCTCCAATCAGAAATCAGTAGGCTAGGTACCAAGTCGATACCGAGCCAGTTTTTTTAAAAACAACCTCCCACCCTTCCTCGCATACACCCCCTCCCTCTTTCCACAGTCAATTTCTGAAGGTTTCGCACTCTCGTCTCCTCGCTTTTTTCCCCAACGCTTATACGTGCTGGTGCTGCACACGTGCATCACACGATTAGAGCTCCATAGACGCAAAGCACTGCTTACTTTACTGAACGCTTGATCAAGTCCATACGCACTGATTGGCTAGTCGTGCCAGTGCATTCTTTCCTCCCCGGACACAATTTGAGCTTTGACCTGCAGTTATCATTAAGCAGAGCTCGTAGGGAAAGGTCACAGACATCGTATGATTTTGAATAATAATAACCACATTTGGAAGTCGGTCGCGGGTGTTATTTATATAATCCGGTCGCTGCTACGAGTGTAGGCTACACCAAGCAAGTTTGATTAAAAAAAAAGATTACCATCCGTGGCAACGTTTGACTACTAAAATCCGGCAAATGTACCTCCGTATGCCTGTGCCTCGTCCATTACTTGCATGTTGGACAAATGATCCTCTTACTTCTCAGCGTGAGAAGTAACATGGTAACACCTAGTAATTCACTCAACATCGCGTGCTAGTGTGTGAAATGGTTGAAATGCGTGAGTCTCACGGCGAATGCATGAACCTTGAGAGCCTTATTGCTGTTATGAGAAGGATGATGGTTCTTCCGGGAGACTTGGTCTGACTTTCTGCCTCTAACCGTCTGCTTGTTACACAAACGGTGCCTCTCCAAAGAGACAATGCTGTGTACAGTGTATTTCTCTCACAAAGCCTGCAATTCAAAGGCAGAATTTTCTGCACCATGCTATGGGAGAACATCAAAGTGAAAAGGTAATCCTTCTGGAAACTGGAACCCCCAAAGACAACACTCTACAGCACAGAGGGGAAGAGGGGGGGGAATTGGATTAATGACATGGGCACAAAACCACTTCCGGCTAAGCAATAACACACAGTCGATTATGTAAACATGTGGATGGCCTGGTGTCTTATGCTCCTCCGTCAAGTGATTAGCCATGAGAAGGACGGCAAACGCTGTTCACAGAACTACTTGACAGAGCCAGCCCACTTCATTATATCATTACGCTTCACTCGACTGAGCAAATGGGTTGCCTGGCCCATCGTTCCTTAAAGAGACTGTACTAATGATCAAGCCGCTTTTTCAAATACACAATAAATAAAATGTTACCGCACTTATTGACATAATCATTCACTTGTAAATGTGAGAACTGTTTAAAAAAAGTGACTCAAGATTCAAGGGCAAACATGCTAATTTGGTACATGGAGGCTCTTCAATATAATAGTAAATAGAATAGAAATAGAATAGGATATAAAAATTTGAAAGAGCATTCAGTGTCCTGTATCCATAATATGTTGCTTGAAGTTGTTAATGAGACAAGCTAAGTTTGAGAAAGACAGACATGGATAAAAGCGTCTGCAAAGTGAATATATTATTTTATGACAGTCCCGAACAGAATTAATAGCGGAGTGCAAATATATCCGGTCTGAGGTAAACATATTAGCAGCGGCTGCATGAATCAGATGTGTGTGAGACAGTGTGTCAGGTGGCTGAGCGGTGAGGGAGTCGGGCTAGTAATCCGAAGGTTGCCAGTTCGATTCCCGGTCATGCCAACTGACGTTGTGTCCTTGGGCAAGGCACTTCACCCTACTTGCCTCGGGGGGAATGTCCCTGTACTTACTGTAAGTCGCTCTGGATAAGAGCGTCTGCTAAATGACTAAATGTAAATGTAAATGTGTGTGAGCTGAATTTGAGTTGGCACAAAGCTTCAGCTATATTTCTGGATCTAGATTCTGTTTGTGACCTTGTTATGAAGTTCTACAGACTTGCTGCAACAGCAGCTGGGAGGTGAACACCTGAGATTTTCCCCAGCTCGTCTGTCAGTTAGTGAGAAGAGATATCACCCTTCTCACCCCATGCTGATGAAGGCATCATTGGAGAATGTCACTCTGAATGATTCAAATAAAGCTCACTCCAAAATGAGGTTTCAGAGCACAGCAACGACAACTGTGTACGCTGCCTCTGTTATCTTGCCACTTTTCACTGTGGTAGAATATTTTGTATATATTCAGGTGGCTGAGCGGTTAGGGAATCGAGCTAGTAATCTGAAGGTTTCCAGTTTGATTCCTGGCCGTGTCAAATTACGTTGTGTCTTTGGGCAAGTAACTTATGCTGTTATGGTTCTTCCCATTGGCACTTATTTGTTTTTTCACAATTTATGCTTCATGTTTTGGCTACCTGCAATGTTTGGGGCTATCTCATTGTTATGATCAGTGACCTATGCACTTTTGTAAAGTTCTCTCTTGGAAGTCGCTTTGGATAAAAGCATCTGCTAAATGAATAAATGTAAATTTATAGTGTTCAATTAACAACAATCTGTGTGCATGTACAGTAATTGTTGTATAGTGAATTGTATTGGTAAAATGAACTCCTACTGTCATTGTGCTTTGGATAAATAATTTTAATAGAAACATGTAATACTAAATATCAAGCAGTAAGATAAGGTTTCCATCACATATAATGTAAGGTAAGTAATGTAAGTAACGAAAATGTCAGAGTCATAAAACTACTCAGAATGTTAATCCTCAGTGCAGCATCTTCAAGTCTATCAAAGACGCCCAAAATAGCAACTCAACACTACCAAGCTCAGGGATTTACTGCAGAACATTCTCGTTAGCAAATCCAAGGGTCAGTCATTCACATGAATGCCAACACGGCTCAAATCTCATAAATTCTTTTCAGGGCTCATTATCATACACCCAAGCATCATAGAACTGTGATTTGTCGACGGGCATACATGGACACACATGTTCCAGAGACCCCTGCATGCTAAGGGTCTTCCCCCTGGACGTGTTTCCCTCGCACGGCGTGAAGTTGGAGGGTGACCCCACCTTCGGGGGCACACGTGAAGAATACTTGAGCAAGGACTGGCAACGAGGTCAGGAAGTCAAAGATGGAAGCCGGCCATTGGTTCTGGTGGAGATGAAAGCATCGTCGGACCATCATGGCTGAGAGCAGGCTCTAGAGCAGACTGCATGAGGAGAGGGCCATCAATATTCCATTAGCTTTCTTCTTGGGAATTCTCCCCTGAGATGGCTTAGTGCATGTTCTGTTCTCTAGACAAAATATTCTCTCCCCCCCAGAGGACTGCCATGTCCTGCTCCCTTACAGGGAATGAATTCTGTGCAGTATTTTTAGGGAGGAATTCATTAAAGACAAAAAAAACACTAACCTTCGGTCATTATTAATGACACACATTGTCAAAGCTATTTGGTTAGAGTTCCCCTGGAGTTGAAATGGATGGGGTTTGACTCGTCTAACTTCGCAACCACCACTGCAACATTTAAATGTCTTATTGGAAAGAGGATTGGACAGAAGGGGTGGGGGGAAAAATTGATGCTAGCGATTCAGATCGATTCACAATTTGATTTTATTTATTTTTTTATCTCAGAAAAATTTCGAATCGATTTTTAATCAAATCGTTACCCAAGAATCGATTCGAATTGAATCGTGAGGTACCAAAAGATTCCCACCCCTATTGGACAGTAATTTTTCACAAACATCTCACCTCATTCTTTCCACTTTTCTGTAAAGGCAATATTTTTCACTAAATTAGCTTTTCTCTCCAACATGTCTTTTCTGCCACTGAATTAATTTGTAGTTCTGACATTTTTCACAAGCTCACAGTTTCATGGCCCCATTAATTAATTAATCACGAAAATGACAGAGAAACAGTGCAAAGAGCTGAAGTGATACTTTTCTATCTGCGGCAGAAAAGTTTAAACATTTCCCTCCCAAAATTAAGAGATTAGCATCTTCCTGCATTAAGCTGTGGGTGTATATTACGCTGCGTATGGCATCATAGAGATTCTGCTGAATACGACCATGATCTCACACAGCATGTTCTGGCTCCAGTCTTAGTGCCCTTGTACCTAGTTTATTCACACAGTTCACTGACAGCATGCAGTCCATCTGTTCCAATGTACTGCATGAGGTCAAATGTACTAAAATATCCCCCATAGTACCCAGACGTCATTTAATGAGTAGAATGGAGCTCTAATGATGGTGTGTTATCGTGATTGCGGAGGAAGCGGAGTCGAGGTAGAATAATTTACGCACACCTTAAAAGTTGTTAATTTGAATCACAGGTGTGATTAGCTGAAATTGTTGTTTTTCGTTATTTACCTGTTAGGTGTTTGTGAAGTTTATTTAAAATCTATGACGTTATTTTTTGTTCACTCTTCACTAACGAGGCCTTGTTTTGTCTCTTTCAATCAATAGCGCTGAACGTCAGTGGAATGCAATCCGGTGTACCTCTCAATCCCTTGTCCCTTTAGATCATTCAACCCCATTAATAAAACAACAGTTGCCACGGTTTACAGTGGATGCTGTGGACATCGAGTGAAATTTAAGACTGAAACGGTATGATTTAGAGAGTATTTTGCTGACGCATGGCAGAAACCCTAGCCCCCCCAGGCAGGAACCTCCCTCCAAATCTTCCTCACCTTCAGCATGTTCACAACCAGTCTGCTCAGGCCTGTACCACAGTCTGCTGAACCACACATGGTTCCTTGGCTTTATATACAAAAAAAATACTGCTAGAACCGCACCACTTCTAGTCCTTGATTATTTATATGTCGCTTTGGATAAAAGCGTCTGCTAACTCAATAAAACGCTAAATGAATGTGTGGCTTTGGGCTCCGAGGTTGCTGCGTGATGGGAAAACAACAGCACAATAAAGAGCTTGTCTCGATGCCTCAGCGCTCATTCATTGCGAGCCAATCATCTACTGACTGGAATAATGTCTAGTCCATCACCATCATCATGATCAGACAGCCTTTCACAGCGAGGCTCACATTCTGGAGTGTGTCTGAACACACATGCAGGGAGACAGTCAGCTTTTGGGATGTCGGGGAGTGAGTGATCATGGACAGAGGCCCCAGGGTGACCTGGCAGGGAAGCTAATCACTGTTTCATCCGTCAAGAGAGCGTCGATATCAAAAGCAACTTGAGGTACGGAGGTGACAGACAGAAATGCTGTGAACCCGTGTTTTCACACAGTGTTTCCATGGCGTTTTACCCCATTAGCTTTCCACCGTTTCATCCTTCAACCCATACAGGGTCATTATCAAAAACTACCTCAGTAGTGTTTATGCAAAAAGGTTGATTTGGATCAAGGAGACAGAGAACATTGGACCAGGCACTGGTCAGCTTCACCACCAACACCCCCCCCCCCCCCCCCCCCCGCCACCCGCCACACCCACACACACCTCACAACAACAGGATCAGCAGCATATGCTCCTCATTACTCCTCTTTAGTCCCAGAGACCCCCTCCCGCTTCCTACACACACACACACATACACACCGTGACCGTGTTCAAGGCTGATTGAACCATTATGGACCTCACCTAAAGAAAGATGCACACCCACCAGCACATTCAAACACAGGAATGGATTTAACCCTTTTGCAATTACCTCTAATCGGAGGCCAAAGGCATCCGTAATGGATTTCAATAAGGCAGGATTGACGCCCCAGACTGTGATTTATGTGTGCTGGCCCGTACTGTAGAGGGACAGTGGTTTAAGAGAAGAAGCAATGGCTAGAACTGTTGACATGTCAAGAGGCTGTTTTGAATAAGGACAGAGGGCATGAGGGAGGCTGAAGTAAACAAGGTGACTATAGGCTCTGTCTGTCTGTCTGTCTGTCAAGAGAAGAATTGACCTTCCTAGAAGATTGCTGGATGTGTTCATGTGTAGCATGGTGAACACCTTTCAACAGCTGTACTCGCTCTCTCATTCCATCTCCCTCTCCCACAGGTAAAGAGAGAGAAACGGAGACAGCGCTAGAAAGAGAGAGCAAAAGAGAGTGAGATACAGAGAGAGTTGATGAGAGAAAGAGAGAGGAAGAGAGAGCTGGAGAGACAGTTTGCAATTCACACTAGTCTAACACACTCTTCCAGTCTTCTATTATTTCACACTATATGTAGGCTACTGCAAGCTTACTATCCGTCTCTCTTCCTCCATGTCTCTCTCCATTTCTCCCTCTCTCTCTCCTTCTCTCTCTCCCCCACATTTCTTATTCTATCTCCATCTTTCTCTACATCTCTTTCTGTCCATGTCTCCCTCACTCTCTCTTTCCATCTTTATCTCCCTCCCTCTGTCTATCTCTCCCACTCTCTCCTTCTTTCCCTACATCTTCCTCCAGTGCCCTATGGACTGTTTGATGTATTTTCAGCACGGGGCATTTGGTTGGGATTACTGTTAATTATTCAGGGCTGTTCTTCCCTGCTCTCCCACCTGGCGTGATGTACAGGGCTTTTAGGTCTATACTCGTGGAAAGAACAATTACTGTAAGGTGAGAAACCCACGCCCCATTTAGTTACACTCTGGTCTGTCACACGGACTGGAACAGGCTACTTATGGACGGAAGCTGACATACAAGCACCCACACTAACAAGCGACCAGACTAATATGGCAGTTGACGAGCCGTGTCAGAGAGGCCGAACGCCCCGCCCAATCCCCAACTCCCCGCTGCGAGACTAGATGCAACTTCAACAGAACAGACAGGCTGTACGCAGTGGGATACGGTTAAAATAGACTACAAACAAAACAATTTACGTTCCTGCAAATACTCGTTAAATATAGGTATGGCGCTTAGTATTTTAAGTAAATTATTTTCAGTTTATTTCGTTTTTCTATTGACATGTTAACCTACATGTTATTTGAATGTACGAAAATACGTGCGCATCCCCTTGCAGTATAACTAGGTAGCATAACCTGCTAAATTACAACGACTATTAAAATAACCTATTTACATTTAATATGACCATCAATTTGTTTTGTATGAATTGTGTCAATGTGTCTTGATCAGAGTCACGACCACAATCTATTCAATTTGATAACCTACCTCGGGTTAAAATGGACTTCATTTTCGAAGTATAATCCCAAAGAGCCTCCTTTTGTGTCCGCGGATGAATAAAACTGGTCTCTGCTTCGAAATCCGCGATCCGGGTAAGAGGAAACGGTGGTAAACCCAGGTCAGCGTCCAGAAAAAGTTTAGCCCGATGATTTTACCTTGAAGCGGACTGGAGAACGCGGTCTCCATATAACTCCGCGCTCGGTCATTTGAGAGGTGTACGCGGAACAAAATCTTCTATTTACATCCAGACAATCCAGAGCGTCTCCAAACAGACCACCTCACCCCACGGGCGGAATCGACCGAATAGGTAAGTAAATGGTAAGAATGCATAAACAACCGTCACAGTGTAATCCACTGAATTTAACCATATCTATCCATCCGTCCCTCGTTGTCCAACTCGGGAGTTATCCTGTGAGTGTGCACTGCAGATGGGCGCGCGAAGGTAGCATCACATGTACCCCTCCAACGCGGATCTGCTCCGGAGTTAAAGGGAGCCCGGTGTACGCGCGCGCCTTAAACAGGGGCACTGTGTTGGGGTGTACCAATGCTATCAGCTCTAAGTGAAGTTGGTTGAGCTCATCCATCCAGACAACACACAACAAAATTGAACCCTAAAACATGCACGGTCTATAATGAGCAAATTATTAAATGCAGTATCTCAGCCCTCGCACCCTGATGCTTTTCGTAATAGAAAACGACTCTCGGCGTTTGACTTTAGCCAATACCTGAATCGTTTATAACATTATACCAACCTGCCTCACACCTTTAAACGTCCTTGTATGCGGACGACGGCCATGACGGCATCATATAACATTTATCATATTTATCATCTTTCTCACTGTATCCATTGTGCCTTATTTTTCTATGGTTAGATTTAACAGTGGTTTAGCTTATGTACAGCCGTGGTCAAAAGTATTGGGAGCGACATATATTTTGTGTTTGCAAAGGTTGCTGGGCCTTAAAATAACTGCTAACATAATTTCAGTAAGTCATATCATCAGCACAGGGGAAAGTGTGAACTAGTTCTAGCCAGGTGAAATCACTCTATCATTCTGATAGGATTTTAAGAGTAGAAAAGAGGGGTAATAAGGTGCTGTAATATTTGCATATATTGAAAATTTCCGCCCCAAAAAGTTTTAAAAAACATGAAATGTGCCTTATTGTATTCCAGTATTCTATAGAAAAATTTGTAAACATTTTCTAAAATACTGAACCAGCAAACTTTGCAAAAGACAACTTTTTTCATTGCCAAACTTATGGCCACAACTGTATTTTTAGGCTGCCATAATAGAGACACAGTAGACTATATCCAACACAACAAAACTTTCGTCTCACGTGGAGAAATTGTATTTTTTTAATGAATCATCCCATGCAAAGCATGAGCTCATCCAGATTTGATTCCCACAGACCATAGGCGGAAATCATGGGGGGGACAGGGGGACACAACCCCCCCATCCTGGGATAAATATGATTTGTCCCCCAGAATAAATCACTGTAAACATAACTATGTAATTTCAATCAAATTAATAATATGCAATGAAAGCGCTTTGCTGATTATGGACACAATGGCGGTTTAATGTGCTTTGTGTTACAGCAGTAATTTTGGTGTCCCCCTCAGGAATTACTCTTGAGAAAATGTCATATAATTGTCCCCCCCAAAGTTGATAGCAGATTATTGCCACTGCCACCGACACAGTAAAATAACACGTTTCATCGTAGGCTACAGTGTGGGTTTAAAACTTCAAATAGCCTACCTCCGAAAAATAAATGAAAACACATATGCCTTTAGCCTCCATACTTAATCATGTTAACGTGACCACTATATACTGTAGGCTTATAGTTATAGAGCGTAATATATGGCTGTTTTGTACGCTTCTGTAATATATTTGTTATTTCTTGTCTTTCTGACTCCTCGGGTTGTTCACTCGTGCTTGGCATCAGTAAACAACAGCCTTTGCCAGGTCCATTTTCTGCTGCATGAATTAATGATGTCTTCATAAATTAAGCACGTTGCCTCATCTATCCAGGGACTTGTTATGAAGGCATGTGAAGGAATGCGTATCGTTCAGATGTATAGAAATGTCAGGAACAACAGATTGTCACATCCGTTTACAAAAGTCACATAGCCTTTCACACCTTTTACAAAAACACAAAACACTGATATTATATTCATAGAAGTTCATCTGCATTCTGGAATACAGTTGCTATTCTTCATGGTTAATGGGCAGCACTGTGTTGTAGCCTCTTGCAGTAAATGATTGAATCATGGGTCTCCGAGACATTTAGAACATCTCTGTAGACGCACCTATCTCTCCTACTCTTTACCAATAATACACATTGTTGTGATAGATTGAGGAGAATCACTGTGGGTGTTTTAGCTATCTGGGCAGAGCACAGAACAGGAAGTGCTTGTAACTCAGACCTTCTGAGATGCCTGTGTGCTTTTATTCCATAGTCAGCGTATTTGTTCTGAAGTCTCTGGATTTCCTCCACTGGTGGGGTTGTATGCATTACCTACACTACATAGAGCTACTGTGCTGCTCATATGAGGTTGGGGGTGGAGGGGGGTTCGCGTTATCTTCAGCAGAACAATCTATGATTGGATCAAGAAGGAGATTGAGTGGTGGTAACAGCCACTTTGTTTCGGATGCCCAACTATTAATATTCATGTGACAGTACTCAGATAGGGAACTCCAAGCCCCTTTGCCCCAGAGAAGGAGAGGTCCATATGAATATTAATTAACTGGTCCCAATCTCCTCTGGGGTGGAGAGGAACATGAGCGCCCAGGCCAGCGTTTTTGTGTCAAGTCATTCATTACTTTGGTGTACATGTAGCCGGTGTGAATCGGTGAAAGACGATTCGGACGGATGGGCCTTCCTGTGTGGGAAGCTCCCAGCCCTACAGGACACCTACCACACACGCACGATGCCTCAAGAAAGCTAGCAGGATTCTAAGAGACAGTTACCACCCATCCTTCAGTCTTTTTACCCTGTGGCCTTCTGGCTGGCGTTACCGCAGCATTTGGTCTCGCACACACAGACTGGACAACAGTTTCTTTCCAAGGGCCATCAGGCTTCTGAATGAACATTGATATGGACACTGATACACTTCTCACTAGTCATTTACACACTGTCACTTTCAGCTACTGGTTGCACTATCAGCAATATTGCACTTTTGTACTTCACTTGTCTTAGGTTAGTATAGGTTTATAAGGTTAGTATAGGTTATTATGTGTATTATGTGTATTTAGAGGTTTAGTATACTGTATTGAATATTGTATATTATTTTATTTTAGCTTATCATAGATGTAATCTATGCTCTGTGTACTTATATATGTTATGTTATGCCAAGTTGCTTTGCGTTGTCTTGTCCTAAGCATTTCAGTGCCCAGTCTGACCCTGTGTTGTTCTGTGCATCTGACAATAAAAGACTTGAACTAGAACGTGAGTGGAAGACACAGATGACTTGCAGCTCTGAAAGGTGGAGATCCTCCCATCTCTTGCTGACGGAAAGCAAAGATCACGTCTGTTCTCCTCCACTCTCCTCTCTGCTGTAGAAGACATACAGTACTGTAAACACCAGACATGGCAAAAGCACGCGCATCCTTCACTCAAGGAGACTTACAGACTGATATATAAAAGACTGGTCAAAGTTGAAGTATTGACACTTTTTCACTCAAGGTAAATAAAGAAGTATGGGTTCTGACATATACTTACGTAAGTAAAAAGTAGTCGTGACTACTATGGATTTTTTTAGTTTCAACACCCACTGACACGTATTTCTTGATGAATGACTATGTTTAGCCTGTGTTCTGCACCTGTCTTTCACCAACCGTCTCTGGGGGAGAGGTTGGTGAGTGGGGGAGTGGTCCCTGAATTGCTGCTCAAGGTTTCTTCCATTTTTTCAATAATTAGTTTTATTTCTGGAAGTTTTTCCTTGACTTCCTTGAGGTTTGAGGTTGGCTGAGGGGCATTTCTATGGGCGTATGAGAAAGCCTTTGCGACATTGCTTGTAAAAATGCCTACACAAAGGAATTTGATTTGCTTTGATACTACTTGTTTTTGTAAAAAGTAGTGAAATCCAAGTTTTGGTACACCGACAATTTTGAACATCTCCCTCATATATGGCCATGGGTGATCAGGAATGGCTATTCTCAGTCATTTACATTACATTTAGTCATTTAGGAGACACTCTTATCCAGAGCGACTTATAGTAAGTACAGGGACATTCCCCTGAGGCAAGTAGGGTAAAGTGCCTTGCCCAAGGACACAACGTAATTTTTGCACGGCAACCTTCTGATTACTAGCCCGATTCCCTAACCGCTCAGCCACCTGACTCTCAGTCATGTAGACGTAGCTAACTCCCTCTGTCTTATCCTTAACATTAGCCATTCTTCTTCTTGCCTGGGTGTGGGTATAGCTCAATGGCAGCATTTCACTACAGATCAATAGGTTGCAGGTTCAAAACCCCCACTATAGTACTGTAGTGATAAAAAGCACCTATTAAATACATTATTTTTGCTATTGAACAAGTCAATCCTGTATTCTGTAGTACTGGAAGTCAATGACAAATAAGTCATTTCAACGTAACTAACTAAAGTGAAAACACTAATTGGAATCCTATGTGAGTGATGTCATAATAGTACGAGCTTCTGGATCAGTCTACCGTGGGTTCATGTTCAGGAGTAAAAAAAAAAGGGGGTATTTAAAGGTGTATGTGGAGATAGGCGATTTCTCAACCCTGATGTGGAAGTGACACAGACTTATGACCAGGTCCAGGCCTTTCTCACAGTCCATTACCTTTGTCAAGGTGCTTTGTCTTTATTTGTTGTCTGACCTTTCCTACATTCAGGGAGATTGCCGAGAGCTGGCGCTGTCTGAGTTGTCTGCTGTGTAAACTTGGAACTCGGAATGACTTGAAAGGAAATATTCGCGTTTAAAACAAGCTGAAACTGACTTTTATTCCGCTTGTTCTGGGCCCTTGTCCCATACGTAAACCGTGTGTTTAGTCAAACAGTAACTATGTAAATAATGTGTCTTCGCGTCCTGTGTATGAGATACATTAACACTGGTGCAGGCCCACAAAGCTCTACATGCACAGTGATTGGTCGGACGGACTGCTCTTTTTTTTAATAAATAAAGTTTTGTCCTCCTCGCCACCTTGAGCCTGGTAGAATTCGACCGCCCCCCAGCTGTATTGAATGACACGAGGAGAAGACAAGCAATCATCTCCCATCCCAGTCTGCCACTGCTCAGTTCACACCAAACCACAACCCAGACAAACACATGCAATGACAGAGGAGAAGAAACCAGACAGCTGTGATGGAACGTTCCAGACCTTCCAGCCCCGTGCCTTCTCCAATCTGCACGTGAGCAAGGTTCCTTCTGTCTTGTGTCCCATGTTATTTTGGTCTCGTTGCAGTTTATATTCTTATTGCACGTTATTATTCCATATCTGCATCTGTGTTTTTGCTTGTCCTGTAAGTGTGTGAGTAAACAGAATGTTATGTGCACCGTCTGTGTGCACACAAGCCTTGGGTGGTGCTTATTAACTAGAAGACGGTCCTCTCTGCTTCTCTGTGAAACGGAGGTCAGCGACGTGTGACAAGCACAAAGCTTTCGTATGAACATTCCAGGAGACAGGAGTCAGAGCTTAAATCCTGCTGCTTGTATTCAGTGTTTTAGAAAGGCTGCAAAAGATCTACCCAACAGGGGTTGGATGACGTGAGCTGTCCGATGTTTGGGAAAAAAAGGAAGGGATTTGATCTTGGTTGTCAGCAAATATTCAGCGATGCTTATTGCACGTACTGCCACCAGTGTTTTCATTCAGACCTAATTAGGCTGTCCCTTTTCATAATGGTGCCATCACACAAATACCCACTCACTCACCCACCCACCCACACACACAGACTCACGCATCCACATAATATTTACATTTAGTCATTTATCAGACGCTCTTATCCAGAGCGACTTACAGTAAGTACAGGGACATTCCCCCGAGGCAAGTAGGGTGAAGTGCCTTGCCCAAGGACACAACGTCATTTGGCACAAACCAGCGACCTTCGGATTACTAGCCCAATTCTCTAACCGCTCAGCCACCTGACTCCCACGTTGACAGACACACGCAAGCTTCATTCGGCACCGTGGCAAAGCGTCTTGGCCGGTGAACGTGCATCGCACCACAGGCATATTTGATCCCGGCTGTAATTGATATTCATCTAATCCCCCCCTTCAACTCTAGACGGTTAGACATGCTAAAATCAGTGCAATCCCTTCTACTCATGCTCTAAAGCCTTCTCTTGCTCGGGCACATTGATGTGTGTCCCGAGGGGCCTCCAAACACGTTAATCTGTTAAATCCAAACGTAATTACTGCTCGCTTCTTTTCCTGGAATAGGTCTGACGGCTCCTCCTGTGTTAGTCGTGTCGCCAGGCAGCAGTTCCTTGTCCTTTGTGGTAGAGGGGGACGCTCAATGTTGTGTTGTCTTTCCATTCCTACAGGTACACTCTTGTACTTTTGAGGTTCATGTTGTTGAATTTGTAACTTGTTTAACTACATGCTCTTATGTTTCTTCCCATTGGAACTTATTTGCTTTTCACAATGTATGCTTCATGTTTTGGCTACCCGCTATGTTTTTGGTTGTTTATGATCATTGACCTATGCACTTTTGTAAAGCTCTCTCTTGGAGGTCATTTTGGATAAAAGTGTCTGCTAAATTAATAAATGTAAATGTATTCTCATATGAAAATGTGTGTATGTGTTTGGAGACATCGTATATTGGTTGGTCCTGCTTACACAGTGAATAAGCAATGTTGACTAGCCTGTTGCCATCATTCAGAGGTCTTTTTGCACGACCGAGACAAGACCGTGCAAAAACTTCTCTGTCGTTTCTGAATTTGTTTTTTTTCCCCTCAAAGGGTTGAGAGATGCTCAAAATGCAGCATCGCTCTTCCTGTGTCTTGGAATCTCAGAATTATTAATGGCAAAGAGTCAAACTTGAGAAATAGAGAGAGAGAGAGAGAGAGAGAGAGGGAGAGAGGGAGAGGGAGAGAGAGAGAGAGAGAGAGAGAGAGAGAGAGAGGGAGAGGGAACACACTGTGCCATCTTCTGCTGACTCCAGTAGAACTTGGGGGGGGGGGGGGTGTGACTCCAAAAGTGCAAAGTTTACTTTTGATGAAGTGGTGTTGAAGAGAGACGTTTAGTTTTTTTGCGTATTATCCAGAGGGGAGGTGTTTTCGCTATTGATCGCTAGCCACAGTATGGATGGCAAAATGCCTGGAATGAAACTTTTAACAGTGTTTTCTTCTACTGACCTCTGCAAACATTGTGTGTTTTGAGATGCTGTTTTAGCAACGGGTGCTCTGGTTCCTGTCACCTTTTCTTTAGCTACCTGCTCCATGTATCCTATCACACCTTCCCTGGGGAAATCACTATGTAGTTGGGGACCAAAAAGAACCAGTCCAGTCCCCAAGGCTGTGCCTGGACACTTAATGCCAGTGTTAAGAGATGGGAGGCACCGATTACGGGGGTACTCGTAGGGGGTCTGCCGCTGGTGGAGTTGACCAGTGGGGTGGAGGTGACATGTAGGTGACCTTCACCAGTGGGCGGGGGAGGGAGGGGTTGTAGGGCGGCATATTATAGCTCGACACTGAGGGAGTCAGGTGGCTGAGCGGTTAGGGAATCGGGCTAGTAATCAGTAGGTTGCTGGTTCGATTCCTGGCAGTGCAAAAAATGACGTTGTGTCCTTAGGCAAGGCACTTCATACTACTTGCCTCGGGGGAATGTCCCTGTACTTACTGTAAGTCGCTCTGGATAAGAGCGTCTGCTAAATGACTAAATGTAAATGTGTTGGGTGTCCGACTGGAGAGCAGAGACCACAGGGTGTATCACCAACCCTTGACTTCTTCACCCACCAAAGATCTCTACAGAAGTTAATTAATCACTGCTATTGATCAGTTTGTCACTTTCCCCATGCTGGGGCTGAGAGTGTCACATGGTTCACACTCACAGCGGCAAGGAGACTTCCTCCTCCGACGACTCACACACAGTGTCATCACGGCAACGCCCTTTCACCCTCAGCCCCCCCCCCCCCCCCCCAACACACACCCAGACATAACTCTCTCCAGCGGAACAGTTCTTGAATTGTCTGTGAGGTCCATCCGTGTTAGCCTCATAATGTTTCTGTTTGCGTTGTTACTCATCATTAACTAATCGTTTTGATTGGTAGTTGTTTAACACTGCATGCTATGCTAGGGGGCATACTGTGTTGCAGAGATTTGGCCGCAGATATTTGATATTGTTGTTGTTTGAGTATGATTCATGCCCTTTTGAAGTTGGCCAGCTTTTGAAGTCAGTCTGTATTTTAGATGTCAGTTCTTTTGTTACAGGGATTATTATGTGTTGTGTTTAAGTCTCTCGTGTTTGGCTGCCTTTCCATATCAATCTAAACACTTTCATTTAATCAAAAGGGAACCGTCAAGAACATCAAGTAATTATCCTTCATGTTCATCTCTTCATTTTTCCTAATTAGTCTAACATCTCTGGTGGGAGATCTTTGATATGTTACGTTCATGGACAAATCAAAAGTTAGTCCCTAATGTGATTATTGTTGTAATGAATAAAAACTCACTGTCAATGTATATGTGATGAAAGGTAAGGTTTCCCTGCAGGGAGGAGATAACGACATTCACAGGAGGAGATAACGACATTCACAGGAGGAGATAACGACATTCACAGGAGGAGATAACGACATTCACAGGAGGAGAAAACGACATTCACAGGAGGAGAAAACGACATTCACAGGAGATAACGACATTCACAGGAGGAGATAACGACATTCACAGGAGGAGATAACGACATTCACAGGAGGAGATAACGACATTCACAGGAGAAAACGACATTCACAGGAGATAACAACATTCACAGGAGGAGATAACGACATTCACAGGAGGAGATAACGACATTCACAGGATGAGATAACGACATTCACAGGAGATAACGACATTCACAGGAGATAACGACATTCACAGGAGGAGATAACGACATTCACAGGAGGAGATAACGACATTCACAGGAGGAGATAACGACATTCACAGGCAACTCGCCCTCTGAGGGTTTCAATCCAGTGGAGGAAAAAGCATTGAGGTCAATCTTCTCACCCAGCAAGGCCTCTGAGACCAACTCCGGGACTTCCCAGTCTATTTGTTCTTGGGTTTAGCGGAGAGGCAGGTGCCCTACGGTCGTGCTGACAGTTGGGAACAGTGTGCGAGGAACCGTAGTGCCGTGGTTCATCTCCCTTGTGACTCTCACCGACACGCATACACACGCAGAGACACGCACACTTGGACACACACACACACACACACACACAAAGACAAATCCCACGTAGACACAAACAGGTGGAGACACACAAACACTTGGAGAGACACACACACTTGGAGAGACACACACAGAGACACACGTACACTCACAAACCTACACAAATAAGCCCATTACCACAAACAGGAAAGGATGAAGAGGGTTTCGCTTGTGTTCGTGCTGTCATGTACATGTCACAGAGGGGCCAGGGTTAAAAACATCTGAAAACAACATGTTCTGTGCGACTGTGAATGCGGCTTTATATTCACTTGTTTTCTTTCCGTTGAAAAGTTCAGAACATGGGGTCGCTCTTCTGAAAACAGACATAATTTATCCTCACAGGGATAACAGCACAGTCAGTACAGCACAGTCAGATGAACCCTGTCACAGTTACACAGTCAGAACAACACAGTCAGAATAGAAACCTCAGTCCCAGCAGTGTGCTGTCTAGGCAACCACAGGCCCAGCAGGACTGCACAGAGAAGGTTCTGGATGAGAGCTTACGGACCCATGCCTCTGTCACGCTGCCCTACATACACACTAGTGAAGAAATAGGACGAGTATATTCTGCAGAAAGGACACCAAAGTCATGAATATGTGACCACCAGGCTCCATTTTCCACACACACAAAAGTTTTGAATTACTGTAATACTTTATCCACTCACTTTATCCACTTAGGGATTGAGTATTTTTGCATCCCGGTAGCTGTGTAAAAAAAGACTGCTCTGGTTGGAATTATATGTAAATGGCCAGGGTAGAGGGGACTTAATAGCTGGCTGTGGTTTTTACAGTGGTGGTTTACAATGCAATCCATGGTGTCGTTTCAGTATTGTCGTGGATGAGTACAGTGATAAGGACAGACAGCAAAGTCAAGGCTAATATTTTGAATCCTGTTAGTCGTCTTTTCAGCGCTTAGATCACCAGTCTTCAGACACAAGCAAACAGTTGCGCGATCGATCGATTCATTCTGACACCTAGACAAAGGCCATGGTAGGTCTACCAACGCAAAGAGGATTAACCTGCCTGTCGAACACGCTCACGGACAGAAGATAACCTTTTATTTTCCCTTAGTTTAGTGTAATAATGCGTTTCCCCCCTCCCGCGGTTAGAATTGTAAACAACATTCAATTTAATACTCATTATCGGGGAACAGTCATTCGGACTCTGCGGGGAGCTTTCCTGTCGGGCCCGGTGGGTTGAGAGTGACTCAGAAGAATGTAATGATTTTTATATGGAGTTAGATGGCTGAGCGGTTGCGTCCTTGGGCAGGGCACTACACCCACCTCGGGGAAAGTAGGGTGTTTAGCAAATGACTAAATGTAAAATAGTCATCCAAAGCGGACGTACAGAAGGCGATTTGTATCTGCGATCTGTAGAAATGTATTCAAATTCTCTAACCACTGAGCTATACTCTTACCCTCAGCTCAGGGTAGACAGAGAGCAGACATAGCTTTAGTGAAGACAGCCGAGGAACAGAATTATTTTTAAATTGTATTTATTTAACCTTTATTCAACCAGGCAGAATCATTAATAACAAATTCTTATTTTCAGTGATGTGACCTGAAGAGGGGAAGGGGGCTACGAAATAAAAATCAGGTTAAAAAGCACAACGGCACACAACCACAGCAGTACAGACATACAGAAAAAAAGCATCAAATAAGCAATAACAAAAACAAGCAGGTTAAACAAAGCAGGGCATTAGTGGTGATGGGCTAGAGCCTTAGCCTCTGCAGCATTGGCGGTGGCAAGTGGTGGCAAGGGGTGACGCTGCCACCCCAACAAAAAAGACTTGCCACCCCTTGCCACCACTTGCCACCCCAATCTCGCTATGCTAAAATATATTCTAAGTACATTATAGTACATTTTATTAAATCATAGGCTCTATTAAAATAATATTGTTATCATTAGAACGACAATGTTATATTTATTAATGGTGGTAATTGTTTCCCGTGCCTGCTCCATGCCACACCACAAATACTTCCTGCCCCCTCTTTGCCACCCCAGGTGAAAATGTCTAGATCCGTCCCTGCTCTGCAGGACTGTATCCATTTCACCCTGCTCTATGCTGATATTTTACAGAATTGCAAACTACGCTTTGAGGCGACCGACATTACGACAAAGTGGTAACAACCAATATAGTCTGACTCGGGGTGATTTAGTTTTCGACAAAAATAAACAAAACACTTACCCTACCTCTGTGTAAAGGGCTTGAAGATATGTGGCAAAAATAACAAATGAGAATGAAGTTTAGCGGACATAATGGGTTGCTAACTAGGTAATTTACGGTGTGACAATGGATGTACTATAAAACGTTCGACGAACGACGGTTAGACAAAAGTATCGAAGCATCAATCGCCTTTCAGATTAGCTGCTTGCATTTCTACAACTTAAATCTATTTCAGTGCAAAGAATGATCACTTTCACATGGGTTTGTTTGCTGCTAAACAAGGCAATACTAAAGCAATTGTGCACTCCATCGCATAGCAATTAGGCAGAGCACAAGCCCCAAATGAGTCATAATGTACAGCAGGAGTTGCTCTCTCTCTCTCTAATGGTCTTCTGAGCTTTTAAAGCTCAAGAAATGTGGCCAGGCCCTATCAATGGTTCACAGCACCCAGACAACTTTAACGGGTAATTATCCAGGAATACTTTTTTTTTTTTGCAACAGAGAGGTTTTTTGAAAAATGTATCCTTTACACAATACACAGGGGTGGATAACTGTTTGGAAAAAAAAACTCCCTTCGTCTTGCCCCCCCCCCCCCACACACACACACACACACTCACACTCTCTGGCCCCCATACATCTCTTAGGATGAATAGTGTCTGCTAAATGAGCACATTATAATATTAGTAGTAGGATCATCTCCCATTGTTTGGATTAGTATCACATTCTCCCATAGTAGGCATGCATGGAGCAGTGCTCTTTGTCCCTGGGATCATGCTGAGATTGAAACCAGATACATGCTCACTCGGGGCTGCCTGCCTGCTTTATATAGTACCAGTCCTCTCCCTCTATCTATCTCTTTCTCTCTCTTTTTCTCTCTCGCTCTCTCTCTCTCTCTCTCTCTCTCTCTCTCTCTCTCTCTCTCTCTCTCTCTCTCTCTCTCTCACACACACACACACACACAAATTAAGGTCACATTATCTCCAGTAATGACTCAGTCCAGATGTTACTATTCCCCAGTCCAACATACAAACATTTTGTCAGCCATTTCCTCACAAAGTGAACTGAGTTTGGGTCACGTGACACTCCCCTCTCTAGGCTCTCTGGCATGGTCTAAAGTGATTACGTTGATTACCAGACCAGACAACAGCAGTCGCAATAACCAGGGCAAGAAAAATAAACTTGGGCATCATTTGTGAATCCTTTTTCTTCAAGTTGACATTGTAGTCGCTCTGTGTGTGTGTGTGTGTCTGTGTGGGTGTGTTTGTGTGCATTTGTGTGCCTGCTTGTGTGTGTTTGTGTGTTGTTCTCATGTCGAAAGCATCAGACTCTCTGGGGTTTAATCCTTGTGTTATCATCGGGTCATTCTGACCCATCAGTCATTGTGACCCACCGTCGTATTGCGGCAACTTTAACGCATACAAAAACAAAGTGAAGCATTTTCTTTTAACCGTTGGGCTGTCTCAGACCCCCCACATTGCGAAGGTTAAAAGAAAAATATTTTTATTAGTTTTTGTATTGGGTAAAATTGGGTAAACACAACGATGGTTCGTTGAACCATCGTTCAACGAACCAATCGTTCGTTCACATGAACCTTTGGGTCATGTGACCCGAAGGCAGCACAAGGGTTAAGTCAGGTGATATACAGTTCTGACCAGGATGAGACAGGACTGCCATCTAGTGGTCATAGTGTGTACTGCACTGTGGACAACATGGACAAATACTGCAAGATCTCTTGACAGTAGGCTACATTCAAAAAAGTAGCATCAATATTTATAGAATATCACTTTGTCACTTGTGCCACAACTCATTATGAAGCATTGCATTTATATTAGGTGTTTGTGCTAGGAGAAAAAATACAGTAATAAAAACAAACAGTACTGTGCACAATATCTAAGCTGAATATGTAATTCTGGCAATTCCTCCATTCTGACAGAAATAACCATGTTACAGTATTGCAGCCAAGAGATGTTTGCCAGCAAGGCTAGTGAATGGAAATAATTCCAACCACACTCCTCAGTCTGTTTACACTGTTGTTGTGTTGTTGTTATTCTTATCTATTACTGTGTATGTGCATGTGCAAGAGTCTTATCGTGTGTGTGTGTGTGTATTTGTGTGTGTACACCGTGTATTTGCTATGTGTGTGTGCAGATATTGTGTGTAGGTGTTTGTACGTAGGTGTTTGTGTGTGTGTGTGCATTGTGTGTAGGTGTTTGTGTGTAGGTGTTTGTGCGTAGGTGTTTGTGTGTGTGTGCGCATTGTGTGTATGTGCGTGTGTAGGTGTTTGTGTGTGTGTGTGCATTGTGTGTAGGTGTTTGTGTGTAGGTGTTTGTGCGTAGGTGTTTGTGTGTGTGTGTGTGCGCATTATGTGTATGTGCGTGTGTAGGTGTTTGTGTGTAGGTGTTTGTGTGTGTGTGTGTGCGCATTATGTTTATGTGCGTGTGTAGGTGTTTGTGTGTAGGTGTTTGTGTGTGTGTGTGTGCGCATTATGTGTATGTGCGTGTGTAGGTGTTTGTGTGTAGGTGTTTGTGTGTAGGTGTTTGTGTGTGTGTGTGTGCGCATTATGTGTATGTGCGTGTGTAGGTGTTTGTGTGTAGGTGTTTGTGTGTGTGTGTGTGTGCGCATTATGTGTATGTGCGTGTGTAGGTGTTTGTGTGTAGGTGTTTGTGTGTGTGTGTGTGTGCGCATTATGTGTATGTGCGTGTGTAGGTGTTTGTGTGTAGGTGTTTGTGTGTGTGTGTGTGCGCATTATGTGTATGTGCGTGTGTAGGTGTTTGTGTGTAGGTGTTTGTGTGTGTGTGTGTGTGCGCATTATGTGTATGTGCGTGTGTAGGTGTTTGTGTGTAGGTGTTTGTGTGTGTGTGTGTGCGCATTATGTGTATGTGCGTGTGTAGGTGTTTGTGTGTAGGTGTTTGTGTGTAGGTGTGTGTGCGCATTATGTGTATGTGCGTGTGTAGGTGTTTGTGTGTAGGTGTTTGTGTGTGTGTGTGTGCGCATTATGTGTATGTGCGTGTGTAGGTGTTTGTGTGTAGGTGTTTGTGTGTAGGTGTTTGTGTGTAGGTGTTTGTGTGTAGGTGTTTGTGTGTGTGTGTGTGCGCATTATGTGTATGTGCGTGTGTAGGTGTTTGTGTGTAGGTGTTTGTGTGTGTGTGTGTGCGCATTATGTGTATGTGCGTGTGTAGGTGTTTGTGTGTAGGTGTTTGTGTGTAGGTGTTTGTGTGTAGGTGTTTGTGTGTAGGTGTTTGTGTGTAGGTGTTTGTGTGTATGTGCATGTGTAGGTGTTTGTGTGTAGGTGTTTGTGTGTAGGTGTTTGTGTGTAGGTGTTTGTGTGTAGGTGTTTGTGTGTATGTGCGTGTGTAGGTGTTTGTGTGTAGGTGTTTGTGTGTAGGTGTTTGTGTGTAGGTGTTTGTGTGTATGTGCGTGTGTAGGTGTTTGTGTGTAGGTGTTTGTGTGTAGGTGTTTGTGTGTAGGTGTTTGTGTGTGTGTGTGTGTGTGTGTAGGTGTAGACTGCATCAAGCCTAATCAGAAAAAGTCTTCCCTCCTGGGCCAGCGTGAAACAGCCTCACTGCTCTACACAACTTATTATTACACAACTCCCATATCATCGGCCAGTAATGAACTACGTTGTACTGCATCATGCTATGTGCTGAACCCAGACGTGCTGTTTGTAGTGTTGGCTTTGGATAAAAGAAGATCATGGGAATTTGGAAGCTCTGAAGCTGACACAACTGTCACGGCAATGTCTTAGGGCTTGTGTTCACTGTTATAAGTCTGGATAAGAGCGTCTGCTAAATGACTAAATAATAATATAAATATTCCTGTTCAATACTGTTTCAACAGTGTAGGTTCCCCTTGAGGATCAATCAAGTGTTGTTTGTATCTCTAGTGTGGCGCTAATGTGTTATACCACGTTGACCTCAAGGTGGCGTAACATGCTAGAGGGCAGTGGCACAGTGGAAAGAATGTGGGAAATATGGTTTCCGAAAGCAGCAGACAGGTAGGAGTTCATTCAAAATCTTCAAAATCAAAAGTTATTACTTGGGGGACTGGCTTTGAAAGGAGGGGGGGGGTGGGGGGGTGGGGGGCGTCCCTCGCCCTCAAAACATACCGATCCTGCTTTTCAGCTTTCTTAATGTGGTCTAACTCCTGCTGAGATCATATTGCGAATGCCTTTAATTAGAAATCAGAGTGAAATGTACTGTAACAGAAAGATAAACCACTGTACCAACCAGAGCAATAAAGGCAATAAAGTGAAAAGGGACCCTACTGTGCAGGACTGCAGCACACAAGTTATGTAATCATCCCCTTTCAACAGCATTGTTAGAGAACAATCCCTGATCTGTACTGAGCACAATAACTGTGGTGTAGCTGTTTTATCAACAGTTCCTGTAGACTAAAGTCATAATAAGGTCAGGACAAGACTGGGTAAATGTGTGTCTGTGTGTGTGTGTGTCTGTGTGTGTGTGTATGTGTGTGATAACCATGATTACATTTATGATCCAAGGAAAAATGACAAGATAGGTTTATGAGTCAGAGCACAACACGCGACTCATCTGTGACCTCAAACACGATCCTTTGCAGTGTGTAGAGGGATACCTGAAATAGTCAGAGTTCACAAGAAAACACAATATTGCGTTTTTATTGTGCACAGAGCAGGAAGCAGATTGTACTGTCATTCAGTAGCTCTGTGTCATACCTTTAATCATTGGTTTCATCTGTTGCTTGTTTGCCCCGTTTCTTTTGCCGTTTACACCCTGTCTTCCTTAGTCTTGTTGCAAAGTCGCAGTTTCAGTATGAGCCTTGATCCTCTCGTCTAATCCGTTCTGTATTTCTGACCATTTGTTTGCTTTCCGACTACGATTATTGGATACTCTACTTTGCCCAGTTAGCGGCTATTATGACCCTTTGTCTGTACTCATATTACGGTTTACATTACATTTAGTCATTTTGCATTAGTCATTTAGCATTTAGTCATTTAGATTTGGAGTGTCTATTGCCCTCTCTGCCTGGACCTCTCTGCCTGGACCTGTCTGCCTGGACCTGTCTACCTGGACCTGTCTGCCTGGACCTGTCTGCCTGGACCTGTCTGCCTGGACCTGTCTGCCTGGACCTCTCTGCCTGGACCTGTCTGCCTGGACCTGTCTGCCTGGACCTGTCTGCCTGGACACCAAGCTCTGCCTGTTCCCTGAATACCTTGTGTATTAATAAAACCCTCTGCGCTTGAATCCCTCCTGGGTCTGGTCTGGTTACACTCCGTCACAACTGTTATGTGTTTTAATGAAAACATTGCTAGGATACGTGATGTGTACAACACAGGGCATCTCCAATTGAATCTTTTTTTTAAATGTATTTTATTTCATAATCATCTAAACAAAACTTGCGTACACACATGCATATATCATTCACTAAAAAACCTCTCACCCAACAATTAAAACTGTACATTCAATATATATCTACATTTTTAAAAGACAAAGGTTAATCATAGGTTAAACAAAACTTTAACACGGTTAACAAATGTAGGTCCCAAAGCAGACTTCCTCTAACCCACAAAAGAGTAGAAGCTCACAAAAACATCTCCATGGCAGGGGTGTGAATGTTGTCACCCCTGCCTGCATAGAATAGGATGTAAAGGATATGGTATGTGTCTTTACAAGTCGACGTTTCGACTCGTTCTCAGTCAGACTTTACAGTAAACCCTACTGCACAGGACTACAGTGCATTTATAAGCAACAGCCAGGCGACACAGTATGGACATACAGAACTATAGGACCCTGACAAAACCCAACATGTTATTTTGACATTTTTATTTATATTGGGAAACCACAAAGGCTGTGGCTGGACATATCGCAAAGACTGCGGCTTGTGTTCATAGGGTTTTATTACTTTTATTACTTGTATTATTGTTTCTATTGATTTTATGTAAAGCACTTTGAGCTGCAATTCTTGTATGAAATGTGCTATATAAATAAAGTTTTATTATTATTATTAAATAAATTGGCAGCGAGTCTGTTAGGAGTGTCTACCAAAACAAAACTACAGAGATCATTCTGAGAGCACAAAGATGAGGCCAAACCGCTGAGGCATTTTCAATGCACCGATAGGTCACGGCTAAAGTTTGACAGAAAACAAAGTTGAACTCAGCAATGCAATAAATAGTTAGACCTTTCTGCTTCAGGTACGTAGGTACAGTAAAGGTGAAGGACTGGAATGTTTGGAAGGATTGGCTGAATTAGTCTGGGTGGGGGGGAGGGGGGGATAGAGAGAGAGAGACAGAGAGAGAGACTGACAGTATGGTCAGGATAGGGCAGAGTGTGGATGGAGTCAGCCTGGTTAAAGGAGGGAGACAGGCAGCGTGGGGTCTCCATGGAGGTAGCCTGGGTGGAGGGGGGAGAGATCGTCAGCTTGGTGGAGGTAGGGAGGTCATCCTGGCTATGGGGGGAGAGATTGGTCAGCCTGTCCGCTCAGTAGACGGGTCGGTAGAAGACCTGCCCGCCGGCCAGCCTGCGTTTGAGCTCCCTCCACAGGAGGCTCCGCTCCCTCTGGGAGCCCTTCATGAAACCACGGTTCTCCTGGGCACGCCGTGACAGGTAGGGGATCACCTCGTTCACCGGTCCGTACGGAACGTACTTATACACCGGGAAGCCTGCCTGACCTGGGAGAGAAACGGACAAACACAGGTTAAGGGGAACCTGCCTGACTTGAGCGAATGAGAACTGGACAAACACAGGTATTGTAATTATTTAGCAGATCCTTTAGCCATACAAGGCGGATTTGAAAGTGGGACCTCTTGACAGAGATGGCAAAAGTACACACATCCTTCACTCAAGTAATTGAAAAACGACAAAAGACAAAAGAATTCAACCTCTCGAGACTTTTTTTGTAAAACTTTTTTTCAACAATTATTTAACCGTAAATTATTATTATAATTTTTTCCTTTTCTTCCCCCCTCAAAAAAATCAACCTTTTGAAACTTTTTTTTTTTTAATTCAACCTTTCTAAAAAATTTCTAAAATATTGTTTTAATCTTTCTAAAACTTTTTCCCCCAAAAACATGTCAGCCTTTCGAAAATATTTTTATCTCAACTTTTTTTCCCACACACAGTGAAAGGAGGAGAGAGATCATGCCCGAATTAGATTAAAACTAAATTAACAAGCCTGGCTTGAACATTTAAGAGGTAGAATGTACTGATATTTGTGTAAAAAATTTAAGGAGTGAGACAAATCTACCCACGTACAGTAACAAAGTATTTGTACTTTGTTACTTCCCATCTCTGCCTCTTGATTTTAATTCAAATGCTCTACCACTGAGCTATACCTGTTCCTGGCTGTTGGCTTGGGGTGAAAAAATCATTTCTTAACAACAACACAAGAAGTCTCTGGGTAAGAGCGTCTGCTAAATGACTAAATGTAAATGTAAATGTAAGTCTCTGGGTAAGAGCGTCTGCTAAATGACTAAATGTAAGTCAATATCTACAATACTGTTTGCAGGAGCAACTTTAAACTCCAGAGCCCAGGGGTGAAAAAGCTCCACCTTTGAACGAAAGACCCCTGTGATGTTTACGCAACAATCAAGTGTTTACATTCAGTACCTAGCGGAAAGCTGATTTGGTCACACATGCCGAGCAGCTGTCCAAAGTAGACCTTGTTCTCCGTGGGAGACAGACCTATCTCGTTCATCCTGGTGTGAGAGAAAAACACCATCCAGTTACACAACACAGGAACACACATGCTCCTCACATGTTTTCATTGAGCACATGCTTTTAGGCCAAAGTGACATTCTCTTCAAGGGAAATTTGAACCTGCGACCCCATGACCTGCAGGCGACTGCTCTAAACACAGGCCAGAATTCCTATGTCCATGTTGTGTTGTATGAGTATGAGATGAATGCAAAGCACTCATTACTCAAACTAGTTCAACTGTCTGTCATTATGTTCTGAATGTGTTACATGTTAACATGGCAAATGCTTTTATCCAAAGACGCACAGGGGGGAATTGAACCCGGGGTCTCTTGATCTGCAGCCACAGGCTCTACAGCAAACCCTGAGTTATACCCCTGCCCTGGTAGTTCTCATACTGTACAGTGGCACTTGAGCGAGAGTGCGGTCTTACTTGTCCAGGGTGAACTTCACTGTCTCCTCATTGTGAGATGCCACCATGACGTTGGCCCTGCGGTTGTGGTCGATCTCCTCCAGCACGTACTCCAAACACCTTCAGAGAGGATGGGAGGGAAGGGGAGTTCACTTTTGGATTCACCCCCAACCGACTCACACAGGCGACCGATTCAAACGAGCAAACGACTCCCAAGCACAAACCGACACACTGGTGACTGATTCAAACAAGCAAATGACTCACGCGCAAACCGACTCCCAAAGCACAACCGACTCCCACAGCAGTGGAGTGGACACAGATCCGGGTGAAAAGTGATAGGCTCACCCGGCTCCTTACAGGAACTTACTTGTGGTACATCCTGTTGGTGGCTTCATAGTCGGGGTTGATGGGGTCCTCGTAGCCGATCTCCTGGGCCCGGGACCTCTCCTGGTACATGTACGCCCCTCGGACCAGCTTGGCGCCGAAGAACCAGCCCTCCCTCCGAGAGAGCTCCACGTCCACTGACACGTTATCATAGGCCTCCTGTGGAGACAGAGAGGGGGGTCACTTATGTATAGGACACACACACACACAATACATGCACACACACACCACAAATGAAACCTACACACACACACACACACAATACATGCACACACACACACACAACAAATGATACCTACACACCCACACACAATACATGCACAAACACACCACAAATGATACCTACACACACACAATACATGCACACACACACACACAACAAATGATACCTACACACACACACACACGCACACAATACATGCACACACACACCACAAATGATACCTACACACACATACTATACATATGCACACACACAAACACAATACATGAACACACACCACACATGATACATATACACACACCGACAGAAACACATGACACGCACACACGCACACACATAGACCAGCTTGTGATCTCAGTCACAAGTCTCTATTGCATTTGTTGTAAACAGGGTAGATGAGTAACAGCTATTCTGGTCATATGAAATCATAACCTTGAGTGTATGCGTGATAAAACCAGAAGTGTTGTAGATATTGCGGGCCACACTCAAACGTGCCAAGTCATGGTAGTATAGCTGCTTTTGTAGTGGAAATTGATTTCACAAGGGTTTTACTACTAAATGGATCTAAAGAGGCTGATACGATGCTCACTCTGTGTATTCAGCGGCCGCACACAGGGCCAACATGGACTGCTATCAGTGTTGTGTGTGTGTGTGTGTGTGTGTGGGGGGGGGGGGTGCATACCTTGAGGTAGCACTGGAAGGTGTTGAATATGATGGGTTTATCCCTGTTAAAGATCCTCTGCATCTCCAGAGTCAGCCTGGTGATGGCGGGCTGGAAGTACGTCTGCTCTGCATCCACCATCAGCCTCACGCCGTTCTCCACCGCATACTGGGAAACAAGAGCCACACAACGGTCACCTCCCCTTCCCCTACGACCGCATGACCCCCCCCCCCCCCCCCCCCCCCCCCCCTCCGGCCCCCGAAAATATCCGTCCTCGCTTCACCGGCTGTGTACACGCATACATGGACATACATGTATTACTGAGAGGCTCTGACGGTATTGGCGTGTCTGGTTCCAACACGCGTGTATTTATTGGTCTGTATCCTGAGGTACTTGGTTTGGTTATATGATGCAGATTCTCGTTGCCTGTTTTTGGCTGGTGCAATCTCCAGGCCCCCTCTCAGGTCTCCCACAGCACTTACAAAGTAAACAGGGTTGGGATACGCTATATAGTGTCCTTTCAGAGTTTGGCCAAGCAACGTTTGCTGAAACCCTGTCCAGGAATCCAGACGAATCAATATCATTTTATAACACTGGGCCACCAGGTCCTTGTTTCTATGGTGGATGTTATGTGTTAATGTGTTTACATAGCAGACGCTTTTATCTATCGCAACATACGGGGGGGGGGATTCCAACTTGAAACTGTCTGTCGTAAAATTCTCTACCGCTGAGCTATACTCTGTAAAATAGGTTGTGATAATGAAAATAACTTGATGTAGGAGAACTAACTTAAAAGAGGTTTAGTATTAGCTGGGATATATATCTTTTTTAGTTACACATAATAGTACCCTGGTTCATCAGTAATGCACTGGTTCTTTTAGTCTTTTGTGAGGCTGTTTATGTGAGAATGTATTCACGTGAGACTTTAAATGTGAAATCTGGGACTTTTGATGTGAAATCTGGGTCGACACACTGCATCAGAAACCATGCAAGTGATGGGTTGTTGTCAGTGGCAAAAATCTGCTATCAATTTTGGGGGGGACAATTATAAACATTTTCTCAAGAGCAATTCCTGAGGGGGACACCAAAATTACTGCTGTAACACATGTATATTAATAATGTATATTATTAATATGATTAAAATGTTCTTATGTTTACAGTGATTTATTGGGGGGGACAAATCCCCCAAAAATCCCAGGATGGGGGGGTCGTGTCCCCCCTGTCTCCCCCGGGATTTCTGCCTATGGTTGTTGTATGTGTTGATGATGGTACCTTGGCCAGAACGTCCACTCTCTGCAGCAACCTCTTCATCTGCTTCTCCTCCTCGGTGGTGAACTTGTTCAACAGAGGCTCCAGCTTGCCCGTCTGTAGGGCGGAAGAATCATGTATCCTTCATATTGTGAGTTGTGCCTTTTAATAAACACAAATAATACTAATAATGTGTTCGTACCCAGTCCCAAAGCCATTTGGAGGAGAATTTTCTTAACATTAGCATGGTTGAATAACCAAGACTAACACATAGATTTATGTCGAATTTTTCTACTTTAGTGATTCCCTTGAAAGTGTATAAACTGACCGTTCTGTTTAACCTCTGCATGTAAATGCGTGGTCCATTAGCTAAGCTCACCTCAAAGTTTGGAATCATGAGCAGGTTGGAGATATTGGTTCTGTCATTGATCAAGCTGTTCCAGTCCAGAAGGTCTATGGTCCTGGAACATGAGAGAGTGGAGAACCATAAGCACATAGAATAATAAAAACAATCAAGAATCATGTTTGTTGTTTTTGTTGTTCATGACAATAATACTAATAATAATAGCTTAAAAGCTTAAACCGAAGCTTAAGATATGTGGCCCTTATAAAAATGCCCTTTATAATGCTAAATATCAACTACAGTGTGATTTAAACTACTGTAAGGAGGAGCTAGTGTACGTGTCCGTGCTCTTAGTGTGAGATTCTTACCCTGACGAGCCTAGTTTCTCTCCGGTAAACCAGTTCTCAATGTCATCTTTGTCCCCAACCCCCAACTTAGTCAAACTATCCTGAAGAAGAAACATGAAAATGTATTAATAAATATGATATATATAATGGTTAACAATGTAAAACAAAATGGGGGTGGGGGATAGTTGTATTGGCTTTCATAAGAAAGAAACATGGTTTTGGGGATTATTCTTTTTAAATAAATGACACTCCTTAGCCTCTACATTTTAACGGCATCTTCACAGCAGTTTGTTGACGGTTATTTGAAGACAAATATTCAAAACGGTGGGCTTCAAGTTTTGACAGGTAACCAAGAGCGAACCTGCTCATGCAAGACACGTAGAGTCTGTTTACACTACAACCCGCAACCTTGCCCACCTTGAGTTGCTCCAGATCCAGTTTCTGCTCCAAAGCTGCCATGTCGGATTTGCCTTGATGTGCTGCGAGCAAGTTGAAGAACTGCCTCCATTTTACCAACACCTCTGAGAACTGGAGCTGGTGGAGGGGATAACAGAGAGGGTCAGAAAAAAAAAGATAACTAACTAAGAGGAAATAACTCCCATAAAGTCTTTTGGAACGACTTTAATACAATTTTTATGGAACTGAAGGCAGTTGAATGTAACAATTTCGAAGGCAGTCAAACTCACCAGGAACTGAGGACGACCAAGGGCAGTCATCTTAATGGCAGAGAATCCATCTACAGAACTTCCTCCTGGGAACAACATGTGTATAAAGTGCCGGGGGGTTAGGTATGGCTCAGTGGTTAGAACAACTAACTGCAGGTCTACTAAATGAATACTTTGTTGTTGTTATCATTATTATTATATGCAAAAAATCTAGTAGTGTAACGTTGTTGTGAGTATAACTTTCGTGTACAGACTTCTGGTATGTCTAATGCCAGAGACTTTGAAGCAGATGAGGACAAAATGTCCACGGAACATTTGCCTTAAGTTAAATCGCTTGTGAACCTGTACTATGTGATCCACCACTATATTAACATTCCGAGGCCTTGAATCAGTTGAGGACATAAATACCTCCTAAGCATGTTAGTAGCATTCCTCTAAAGCAGCCATTTCCAACATTTTCACGGCCCACGTGCATAGCTCAAAAGAACAGAACCAACAGGGAGTCAGGTGGCTGAGCGGTTAGGGAATCGGGCTAGTAATCTGAAGGTTGCCGGTTCGATTCCTGCTGTGGAAAATGACGTTGTGTCCCTGGGCAAGGCACTTCACCCTACTTGCCTCGGGGGGAATGTCCCTGTACTTACTGTAAGTCGCTCTGGATAAGAGCGTCTGCTAAATGACTAAATGTAAATCTAACAGCCTACCGGAGGCCTTGATGCAGTTGAGGAAGGTCTCCATCTGGCTGTCACACTTGGCTTCGTCAGCGTAGAAGTACGTCCTGGCACTAATCACCCCACCTCGCCGGTCACCAAACTGTCGGTGGGCCTTGTACTTCTTCTCACGATGGCCGATGCCTGGAGATGAAAGACAACAACAGAGTGTGACGTCACCAAGGCAACGAGACCCTGTACCCGTCTGACCAGTGCACAACATCACCAGGACGGAAACACACAAGCAGGTATGTTATCCTATTGACACAACCACCTAAATAATATGATTTTAGCCTAGAGATACCAAGAAATCTCCTTGTTCAGACATGTTTGTACTGGGATAACATTCTCTCAAGCAGAGATAGGAGATGTGAATTTGTCAACTGTAAGCCTTTTTTTACTGTTGTTGGAAACTTAGCTTAGCTAACCCTTTTCGCAATTATTAAAGCTGCTTTGTGTAATTCTGGACAAAATATATAGAATCAACTTATACATTTAAAAACATTCCATATTAATACATATCTATAAGATGTACAAGATATTCCAAAGTGTCTTCTGCCAGATTGAGATCGTGAAGGGAGAGGAGAGGTGACTGAAGGGTAAAACACACACAGAGTCCAGGTCGCCTTGACTACGGCCTCATCTGCGTTGTAACTCCACTGACAGGCATGCCCTCGTTGGCCTGCCCCAGCTCGTTTCCAGGAGACAGCCAGATAGAACCAGTCTGGGCCATCAACCTAACTCGGGAGTCAGGTGGCTGAGCGGTGAGGGAGTCGGGCTAGTAATCCGAAGGTTGCCAGTTCGATTCCCGGTCATGCCAACTGACGTTGTGTCAGTTGGCATGACCAAGGCACTTCACCCTACTTGCCTCGGGGGGATGTCCCCGTACCCTGTAAGTCGCTCTGGATAAGAGCGTCTGCTAAATGACTAAATGTAACTCACATGTCAGCCAGACTCTGCGTCCTTCCATGTCAGCAGGAGTCAGGGGGCTAGGAATGCATGTTGTGCTGGGGCACAGAGTCAAGCCTGCCAGGCTGTTCTCTCACTGGCATGTTAACATGAGGCACATTGAGGAGGGGCCTCTCTCCGAACCCCAAAATACACTTACTAACCACCTTGAAATGTCAAGAGGTTGGTTACATATATTTTGTCCGGAATTACACAAAGGTACTTTTACCAAAGGTTTCCAAGAATGGTCAGTGAGATGTGCAGAGACACAGATGTGTCAGACAACTAACTGGTACATCCTTCCGTTTGTTGAGTTACAATTTATCTGTAAATATATTAGAACTGAAACCTTGGTCAAGCAATATTCGCTATGGTCAGCTGCTGGACCATCAACATGCTGTATGCAACCCTGAAATCTAGTTCATGCTGTTTTCCTAAGTGCAAAAAATGTATACTGAAAGTATACATAGAAAGTATGTACAAACATATGTATGTGTAGTTAAGTTTTGAGTATCCTTTCAATTGTATTGGAAAACAGATTTATATAATGACAATTTATTAAGCTCTCATTTAACACATTTAAATTAGATTTCAGTGGAGTTTTCTGCATGGGTTGTGTTAAGATGGGTTGTGTTAAGATGCTGAAGATATCAAAGCTGGCAAAACATCACACGCAAATAAATCGATGAATGACAGAATTGAAGTGCAGAATGGAATTGAAATGTATGTGTTGAGTCCATGAATACACACCTGGGCTTTCCTTCTCTGCTTCAGATACACATGCACTGAAAGAGAGGGGATTGGAGAAAAAGATGAGTAACACACAGTGAAGTATTGAAGTCCTGTCATGCATGCATGCATCAGGTCAGTATTTAGACTGGCTGAGGAGATGCATGACACCAGAGACAGCGACATGAACCGGTGAACACATGACCAGACGAATCAGGTGACAGCATTGGAAAAAGGAGTTGCAAAACAACGTTTTAGCCAAGCAGGGTGTGCTTAAGCAAATCACGTTTCATGTCACGCCTGGTTTGAGCCAGGCGTTTCACAGCCCATCCAGGGTGAACACCCTCGTGTTCTATTTCTGGCATGTTTGGCAGCAAGCGGGGGGAGACTCACGCTATATGCACAAGGGCAAACAGTCTGTTATTTGATCAGTTATGCATGTGAGTCAGGTGGCTGAGCGGTGAGGGAGTCGGACTAGTAATCCAAAGGTTGACAGTTCGATTCCCGGTCATGCCAACTGACGTTGTGTCCTTGGGCAAGGCACTTCACCCTACTTGCCTCGGGAGAATGTCCCTGTACTTACTGTAAGTCGCTCTGGATAAGAGCGTCTGCTAAATGTAAATGTTAATGAGTCTTTGGTAATGTATCTGAGTCAAATGGTTGAGTGTGCGTCAGTATGATGTTCATCCTCTTACACCACAACACCACACAGTACAGTTTGTACATAGCTGCTAAAGTACACAAAACATTTTATAAGGACACATTTTGTAATATTTGTTCTTCCAATCAAACCTAGCGAGATAACAAGTTAGCAAATAATCTGTTCTTATTTCTTTTTAGAATTAAAACACTGAAAGGTCACTTTTACAGTAAAAGGCTTCTTGGAAGAGACCGATGTATTTGAAATATTTGACCACCCCAAATGTGTTATCTGTAGAGAGAGCTGGGATCATTATAAATATAACAAGTTAAACTGTTGTTTGTGTGTCAGATTTCAATCAGGTCAGCATGTGACAAAGCTAGCATTGTGAAAAACGGAAAAACCTTTTGTATTCTGACCTTGGATTATAAATTGTACAAACACGTTAACTTTGTAACCCACATTACACAGAAAAGGAGTATCCTGTTTGGTCTGCTCGCAAGCTCTTAACATTATGCAAAACCTGCATGCCAGTTTGAACAAAAACTTTTATCTCAATTATTCACCAGAGACGCACTGTTAAGAGTAAAGGGTGCAGAGAATGAGAGGTAATCTCCAAGACTCCTCTAAACCACTGCATGTGTTTGTTCATCTGGAACATTCCTGTACAATCAGGCAAAAGCAAACCCTTTCACTACCCTAACCCTCTCATATTTTGACCCAGTGAAATACAAAAGATCTCTGTCGCAGCTCTTTCCTAATCGCGTTGGTACATGAGCACAACCTCTCCTGGTCATTTGTTCCTTGTATTTTACATTTATGCATTTAGCAAACACTTTTATCCAAAGCGAACTTCCAAGAGAGAGCTTTACAAAAGTGCATAGGTCACTGAACATAACAACGAGATAGCCCCAAACATTGTGGGTAACCAAACATGAAGCACAAATTGGGAAAACCAAATAAGTCACAAAGGGAAGAACCATAAGAGCGTGTAGTTAGACAAGTTACAATTAAACTTTTACATTTTTAACATTTTGAGGGATTTGGTTTGGGAGCAGTTCTTTGGGCATTTCTGAAGCCCTCTGTGAGGGCCCCTGTGAAAAGGGCTATACAAATAAAAGGCAGGTTCAGGGTGGAAGTAGCTAATGTGTTAACCAAAATACTAAGACACCTGCAACACTGTGTAATGACTTCCTGTGTAAAGAGTGGGTGTTCTGTAACTATAAGTAACTGACAAGACTCAAGCTCAGTCCAGTGTGTTCCTTGACATTTGACTTGCAGTCACTTTGCTTCAAACGTATTATACAGTCTGCAATGCTTAAACATTATTCATGACATTTACTCTCATCACAATTTGATATGAATTACATTTGCAGGGTTTCCCGCAGCACTTTTCAGTTTCACCTGCATTTGTAAAGTTTTTAAATGTCATGATTTTAGTTTTGGTGAATTATATATTTTGGAAAATATTTTTCACATTCTATATGTATTATCAGAATGCAGTTTTTTTTTTAAAGGTAAACATCCAAGCTACAGCTGTGTATGTTCTTAGAAAACATTCTCTGGTTGACATTCTCAGTATTCAGTAACAGTTAGAATGTGGGAGTATCTTGTAAGAAAATCCCTACCCAAATATACACTCCCCAGGTGCATTCAAAACACTTCCAATAAAGCTGCACAGGGCTGCCATGTGCAGACTCATGTGACAGGAGTCTCAATGGGAGTGGCTTAAACAGGCCCCCCAGGAACAACCAATAAGGACTAAGAGGTCAGTCAAGGCTGGCCAATGAACACTGGGTATGGGCAGAGGAATTCAAGGGATTTAAAGTAATTGTTTACAACCAGGACTAAGTGAAAAAATGCCTGGGATGTTTATGTGCAGGGTTGTCAATATCAATCTTAGGAGTTATTGCACACAGGCCTGTTACGCATAGAACATAATTTCTCTGTGCTGGAGATATTGGCTTTCATCTTGGGCAGCTGAAACCAGTCCTAACAGGTTTTACTCCAAAGTACAAGTCCAAACCTGACAGTGATGTCATAGTGGACTGTTGAATTGGTCACTGTTACGTTTTCTGCCAAGTTTCATCATTCCAAATGCAACTGCCAAATTCAGAATGGTTGTTGTTATGTCAATCAATGACTGAGCAATTTGAGCTAGCTTGCGGAAAGTGAAACAAGAGCACGTCCTTAACTAGTAATCCAGGCTACACCTAGCAGTCTTAAGGCCATTGCACACTGAGTCCGAAATTCGTATCCGAAATGTTAGCACGTTAAAAAATAAATACGACCTCACGTTATGTCAATCGCGCTTACAAACTGCCTCCGAAACTTTCCTCCGTCAAAAAAAGTTCGGATCGGGTTCGATTTTCTGCGTATTCGCATCCATAGCCAGCATTTTGCTAGTTTTTTTTGGCAATTCAGAGCCACCGAATGTTGAGGCTTACGATTGCGAAAAAACGCATACGAAAATTTCGCACTCAGTGTGCAAGGGCCTTTAGGGATGTTCTTATGATGGGCTATCAACAAATGACGTGTCACGTTTAGTTTGATAAAATAATGTGTCAGAAAAACTCACTCCATCTCCTTCTTCTCTGCCTCTTCTTGGGTTAGGTCTTCCTCCACACTGTAGTCTAGCACTGCCCCGACACCAAAGGCCTGGTTCTTCCTGATCAGCGGCTTGATTGTGTTATGGTCCTCCCCTGCCACAAACTGCCCGTAGAAGGTCATCCTCATCAGCGTCTCAAACAGTCGCTGGCCAAAGACCTTCTTGGTGAGGTTCATCAACTGTATATGAAAACAAATGAATGAAGGTAATGTCCAAGCTTGAGTAGAAGACCCTTGTGGCAGTTTTGACGTAACTGGGCACGATAGGACCTAATGGGCACTTCCAACACACTTACCGTATGTCATGTGGGCAATGTTATTTAAAATACCTTATTTGATGAAGTCTTGAGGTAATCGAGCCTCCATTATATTCAATGCAAATTAAATGATAAAAGTAGTATTTTCCTGGAGTCAGAGTAAACACGAAGCTTTATCTTACGTTTTGATTCCCAAAACATTACTTTTGACCTTGTTTCTTTTTTTTTTTGGGGGGGGGGGGGGGGGGGGTTATACATTTCCATTCCAAATGGTTAACCGTATGTATACAAAGTTAATGCATTTAATATTTATAATGTATATATACATATTATAGATGTATTTCTATCAGTTCAGCACAATCAAGTACCTAGCCAGTAAGCAACCTGAACAATGCCATTGTAGCCTACTGAGGATGGATATCTAGATTCCTACCTCCTTGTTCTTGTCAACGAGGAAGTCGAATGTACATAGCTTAAACACCAGAAGACTTCTCAGAAGCTCGATGTTGGTTTTACTTTTGTACGCTTCCAGGGTGTTCTCAAAGTCAATTGCAATTTTAAGTGTGTGAGTGTCTGCGGCATTTTTTGTCTGGCTTATGAGGTCAACCTGAACCGGTTTCGTCACCGTACAGTCACCATCGATTCGTGGGTCTTTCTCCCCACCCTGAACCTCTGTCCTCTGCGTTGAAGCAACAGTTGACCGAAACCTCCCAGGACACGAAGAAAAACGTATTCTCTTGATATTTTCCGAATTTGCCCTGATTAGAGCTGGTACTAATTTAGTATAAGACATCAGTTTATATATGGAAGTCAAGTGAAGATAAAGTTCCTGGTCTTGAGAGTACACGCGGAAAAAGCGACTGATGGAGAACTTTCTTGAGTCAGCTAATGCGGCGAGGATCTTTATAAACCATGGGCGCCACGCACAGCGATTGGATATCGCTCATTCTGACGCACTAAACATTTAGTATTCAGGAACTCCCTCATCACAGCCAGCACAACCAGCGCGCGGGCTCGTTGTAGACCCTATATAGAGTGGCGCAGAAGCCAAGTTTACAGCATGGTAAATAAGTACTTTAAATAGACTACTTGGTTATTTAATGGTTATATGCACGTTCATTGCACGCTGCTGGTGCGATGCAAAAATACCATAGCCGAGCATTATGCATTATTGTGGTGGTTTATAGTAAACCTCCTAAAACAGGGGTGGGGAACGTATGCGGCCCGCGAAATCATTTGGTCCGGCCCGCCATGGCACTGCAGGAACCATATTATTAGGTGTATTATTGGTTGCCAGCAGCACTATTTTAATATGTGGAAGCGGACCGTGGAGGCGCGCAGCGTTGCGTACCAATGTACAAAAAAAAAATTAAGGTTTATTTACAATTATCTCCAGGAAATCGAATCATCCCTGTGGTGGCCATTTTGGAAACATGTGGCGCCTTGTCATTTGTGAACATAAAGAATAACCTACAGTTTATGGCTATAGCCTACTAAATAAAGCCTTTCAGACTCGGGGACTTTTGTAACATGGAGTGAGACACAATCTTTTAGCAACAGAGGGAGCCCTTGACCACATTTTCAGTGTATCAGTTGACGTATTCATTTGTTTACATAGTATCTGTGTAATTACTTCATGTTTAAACCAAAACTAGTAGACATATTCCTTATTATAGTCTTGCATATCTGTACTTTGAGTTGCAGTCATGCCATCATTGTTTGCTAACTTCGAAATTATATGTTGAAGTATAATTTCAAAGTCAGCGACTAATTCCTATTATTGTAAAAAAAAAAAAAATATATATAAAATATTCAGAATAGCTATATGATACGATGGCAGCTGTCTACATTTAAACAAATACTCTAGATCGGTATCTTGGTCTTTGAGGATGACGGGAGTCTCAGACTGCCCGATGCCGTCATTGGACAGTTGCTTCCCAGAGGGGTGGGAGGACTCAGAGGAGGGCTTCCATGCTGTTCTGCCACTCTGGAAGTTTTGGGAGCTGCTAAAGTTGCACGTTTTTGCAACATTTCGTCAGTTCTTTCACACTTCAGCCCAGGGAAAGCTCTTGATTACAGAGAGTTGCATGGGCAAATATTTTGTTCAACTCAGAGCAGGAGGTGTCAGTGGAGCTTGGAAAAAAGGTCGCCTATTTTCCCTGGAAAACACTCAGTGATGCTTTCTTTAGCAAAATGGGAACAAGGAATATAACAGTTACTGTGTTTCTTTTGAGTGTACTTCTCTGTTGGAGTCACGGACTAAATCCTAGAGGTAGAAATGTTTGCGAATCTGGGTAAGAAATCTTTCACACAATAAAATGGTTTTATATATATAACTTCACTTTGCAAAATCAACAGAATCTTTACAACAAAAAGATTCTGGTTGTGACTGCTTGTTAAATATCAAGATTGGTGTTTTTTTGTATGTCTGCAAAACTTTAACAAATACACACGGTTTACTTCTCCTTATCTTGTAGTGACTTTGGCGGTGGACATGGTGTAGAGTTGAATGTGCTATTTTTGAGTTGGAACTTTATATTACTTTACTCCCCTATCTGTGTAATAACACTGTAATTACTTAAATTACAATAATCTACTAACTAAAATGTTGCTTCTCTAATCAGATCTGAAGGAAGTTTACAATGTTGCAGTGGTTGGACTCAATTAGGAGAGGAATGCTTAACACGTGTGTACATTGACTCATTACACTCATTACACTTTCAAATGCTAACGTTATGACAGATAAAGTGTTTTCAAGTTTTTGATCCTTTCTGCCTTTGTCCCCACAGCACTCTGTGAGGGTAACTTCACTTGCAACGAGAACGAACTTTGTGTTCGCCCCAATGAATGTCGTTGTCGTCATGGTTACTTTGGTGCTACCTGTGATATGAGTAAGTATCTTGTGTTGTTGGTCTTGTTAACTATACATTTTCTTGTTGCCTATATGTGTACAATTAACTTTTGTTTTTGATATTAAATACAAGTCGGCTCAGTGTGAGTCATGTACAGACTTCAATAGAAGAGTTACGTAACTGAATTAATATGTCATATTTTATTTTACCCTTCCTTCTTCTTCCTACCTTGCTACAGAGTGTCCCTCCCAGTACTGGGGTCCTGACTGCAAGGGCAAATGCACCTGCCACCCCAACGGCCAATGCGACGATGTCACAGGGACCTGCACCTGCAAGCCCAACCGCTGGGGGTCGAACTGCGAGCATCCGTGCGGCTGTCAGAAGGGCTCGTGCCACCAAGACACGGGCGTGTGCACCTGCTATCAGGGCTTCTGGGGCGACACGTGCTCCAACAAGTGCTACTGCAGCAGCCACTCTCACTGTGACCCCAACACGGGCCAGTGTCAGTGCTATCTGGGCTGGTACGGACAGCTGTGCAACGCCCAGTGTTCCTGCAACAGGTCTCCGTGCGAGCAGCTGAATGGCCGCTGCCAGTGTCGGGAGCGTCTTTGGGGAACCCACTGCGAGAACATGTGCCAGTGCGTCCACGGGCGCTGCAACCAGGCGGACGGATCCTGCACCTGCAGGCCGGGCTTCAGGGGGAAGTTCTGCAAGGAACCGTGTCCCGCCGGGTTCTACGGGCAGAACTGCAGGAACCGGTAAGGCACATGCTCGCCGCCTCACAGCCGGGGCGCTCCAGCGTTCGCATGTGCGGTGATGTCACCGGTTAGCAGAGCAGGCAGATCTAATGTGGTTGACATCCCTTTTAAGGTGTGACCCAGTTAGATACAGTATATTCTTTCCCATGACCCAATAGGAAAGCGTAGCCAATGGTGTTGGTCAGCTAGAGCCAGTAGGCTTCTTTCCCATGACCCAACAAGAAAGCAAATCCAATGGTGTTGGTCACAGACTGGTAACCAGCTACAAAATAAAATGAAAAAGCCCTGTCTATGTGTGGAAGCATGGTCGGACCATTCAAATCCTGACACATTGTGCTCGTCCGGGGTGTACCATTCAGGTCCCTGCCAAATTCTAAATGAATGTAGCACCAAGAATGTTCATTTTCATTCTTGAGTGTTTACACAGGTACACTCTGATGGACCTGTGTAAACCTGTGTGGTTTCGCACTCCTCACAGGTTTACAAACACTTTAAAACGTCTTGCGTTGTGACTGTGCTTGGCGCAGGTGTGGCCACTGTAAAGGCCAGCAGCCCTGCAAGGTGACTGAGGGGCGCTGTGTCACCTGCGAGCGAGGCTGGAACGGCACCAGGTGTGACCAGTTGTGTGCCCCGGGATTCTTTGGTGAGAACTGCCACGACATTTGCCCGCCGTGCAAAGACGGGCACTTCTGCAATCGCATTGACGGCAAATGCCCCCACTGTAACCTTGGTTTTATGGGAGACAGGTACTGAAACTAGATCCGGATTATAAATGTAAACTCCATTAAAATACATATTGAATACGTACTCCAAAAAATATGTATATACATTTGTTAAGCAGTTTTGTTAGACTTTTTTTGTGCCTTAAACTTTTGCAAAGTACTGTTGTTGCATTATAAAAAGATGATATTCTGTGCTCAGGTATCACTCCCTTAGTAAAAATGTGTTCATTTTCATATTGACAGGTGTGAGTTCAAGTGCCCAAACGGAACATATGGAGAAAATTGTGCCAACGAATGCAAGCTTTGCTTCAATGGGACTTGCCACTTTGCTACTGGAGAATGTCTTTGTGACTCTGGATTCCATGGAACTCAGTGAGTTCAAAATATTCCTCATGTAACTGTGAGAGTGAATTAAATAACACCCTGAAGTTATGAAGTTGGGATGTTATTTTTACACTACAGTTTAGACGTACCATATTGAAACGTAAATGTCACATATACTGGAAGGTTCAAAACCAGTGATAAAAGTGACTATGATTTGGACTTTTTTCTGTTGTGCATGTGTGATTTATCATTTGTCTCTGAACAGTTGTAACATAAGCTGTGCACCTGGTCAATATGGCATCGACTGTGCCCAGACCTGTTCCTGTCACGACAACAACTGCCACCCCGTTTCTGGAGTGTGCAACCTACGTAAGAAGCCACCATGTTCCCGTCTCAAACAGCTGATAACACGAAAGCACCCCCTCTTTCTCTGTTATTGAATCCCGCTACATGATAAGTCGAAGGAGTCCTTAAAACAAGACAATCATCAGATTACTTTGTAATGACATGTTTACGCTACAGTGCGTAGCTCGCGGTGGACAAGCGAAACACGGGACAGATTAACGTTTCGGCACGTTGTTTTGGTGTTTCAGAGCCGAACCAGAGGATGGGTGTGATGGCAGCAGGAGTGCTGGTGTCTTCTCTGCTCCTCCTGCTCCTCTCTCTGCTCTGCTGCTGCTGCCTGTGCAGGCAGAAGAACAGCGACGAGTAAGGCCCCTCCAGTCCAGAACATGCGTTGATGTGAAACAACGTTTCTTTCGATTTTCAAAGCGCTGTAATCTTGTGTTTTTTATGAGCCTGTGACAGACTCTGTGTATTTATTCTGCTCTTAGAGGATTTTATGTGTTTGTGATGTGTTTTTTTTTTTGCGTGGTTTGTAGTTACAGACATCACTTTTACATTTCTGTGGAGAATTCACTGTTTGCTTTTTGTTTATTACTTTCAGCCCAGAGAACAAGACTAAGAGACAGACTAAGCGACAGCTCTGTGGAGGATTTACTAGAATAAGCTCCAAGCTGCCTCGAATTCCGCTGAGGAGGCAGAAATTACCCAAAGTAGTTGGTAGGCATTGCCTGTACCAAACCTCAACACTTACATTTCCTCGTCTTGCCTGGCTGTTGAATGAACTACACAAATACTCTGTATATTACATTGATGTTGTATTCATTTAGAAGACACCTTTATCCAAAGTGACATAGAAATAGCTCATATAGCAAGCACAGCAGACAATCAAGGATCAGAACAGCATTGCTTATTCATGTCTGAAATTAGTGTCTGGAGATGAGCTCTTATGGGCTATTTTAAGGGGACCGATTGAGTAAAAAACAAACTTGTATAAAGGGGGACTTGATCAAAAGGACTTAAGGTCAGACTTGGACCTTTCCACCCATGCCAGGTAAACAGTCGGAGGTCAGGGTTGAGGATAAGAGTATCACTACCCCTCTGTCTTTAGTGGGTTTTAGGAGGAAGTGCTGTGGTGATGAGGTCAATGTGTGCATGTCTGTAGCTGCGCTCTGCCTCCCCCCTCTCCTCCCCCCCTTCTCTTCCTCCGTTTCCCTTCATTCCAACAAGGGCCCCTCTGGACAGCCTGACAGGAAGTGGCAAAAATTATCCCAACCTGCAATTTCTCTCTACTGGAACTGGGGTAGTGGGTCTGGGGGGATGAAAGGGGGAGAAAGGGGGCAGGGTAGTCTGATGCTGCCTGTAAAACATACTCATTATTCGTTGTACATGGACGTACTGATGAAATATTCAGATAGATTTCCAGATATGGCCATGCAGGAAAACCTAACTGTGTTGTTGTCTGATTTGTGTTCCTTTTGAAGTGTCGCACCACGACCATGAAAACACGTTCAACTGCAGTTTCATCGAGCCCCCCTCAGCATTACAGCAGCCATCCCCCTCCTGGTCCTCCCGAGGGTCCTTCTCCTCTGAAGAGACCGCCGAGGACAGCCCAGTCTACTCCGTGCCCCAGGATGGTGGGTGACCGGTGCAACCTTCTCTGTCTTCCTTTAAACTTTTACATTTAGTCATTTAGCAGACGCTCTTATTTACATTTACATTTACATTTAGTCATTTAGCAGACGCTCTTATTTACATTTACATTTAGTCATTTAGCAGACGCTCTTATCCAGAGCGACTTACAGTAAGTACAGGGACATTCCCCCCGAGGCAAGTAGGGTGAAGTGCCTTGCGCAAGGACACAACGTCAATTTGCACAGACGGAAATTGAACCGGCAACCTTCTGATTGGTAGCCCAATTCCCTAACCGCTCAGCCATCTGACCCCCACACTGACCCCCCCCCACTTTTCTGGCCTCCAGCAGTCTAGGAAGCTCAAAATCACCCACTGTGACCTCATCTATGATTAATGTAGTGTCTTTGAAGCTGAGAGTTTGTCAAGTGTTTCTGCTGTATGACAGCTGATGTCCTGTTTTCTGGGGACAGTATTTGCTACAAGCATGTTGTAGGCACTTAAAATATTCATATGTTCTGTCTGGCAAATTATTTTTGAGCTCATCATGAAAAACTGTTTGAAACGAAGGTCGCTTTATTTCAAATTTAGCCTCGATTTCCCAAGCAGTGCCATTCCAACAGGGAGAATCACTTTGTGATCCTAGTAACTTAGAATTGAGATGGTAGACATTTTGTCAAATCTTTGTTCCCTCGTAAAGGAACATTCTGTGTAGGATGTCGACTGAGGTGGTCCTGGTTATTTTAACAAATCACCCAAATACATGACCTAATTTCAATCAAATAATTTGTATTGTAAACAGATACAAAACATTCATATCCTGTCTGGGGCTCAGCTCTAATCTTAGCTGAGATCCAGATGAGGTGTTTACTTAAAGCTTCAGCTTACTTAGATAAGCTTTTTTTAATCAAGCCATCTCATCCCATTAGAAGTCCAGTAACAAGAGCCAGAAATAACAGGAAACTGATAGAAAACCAACGCCTTTGTCAAATCGTGACCTCTTCCTTTCGAATGTTAAGTTGTAGCTGAGGTCAGGATTGATTGGATGATAAGAGGAAGAAAGAAGATCACGGCGATAGAGATGACGATATAGGGGCATATCTTTGAAACAGACAAATTAACGTCCGTAACATTCTGTCCTGTCTTCTGTTCCGTTCGTCCAGAGTCCGGCGAGGACAACCGAAGGAAAGAAGACAGAAACAACACAACAGAGACAACGATTCTTGTCGATGACGAGGACGTGGACGGCGTCTCCGAGGTCGAGACGTTGCCTGAGGACACAAGCGTGACTGAGCAGGCCTCAGCAGCAAACAGCAGTGAGCCTCCATGCCAACCGTTTCCATGCCAACCGTTCTCAGAGAGCGAGGGTTCCTGCAGTGGCTCAGAGTCTGCTAGTGTGGCCCTCAAAGGCCCCGCCCCTCAGCCTCCACAGCAGATAAATAAGCCAAACGATAACAAAGGTGGGAGGAGCAAACCTAAAGAAAACAGGAAGTGTGCGTCATCAGAGAGAGTCAAGCCGAGGCCCCCGGACCCTTCCACAAAGCCCAAAGTCTCTTGGATCCATGGAGCCACTGGGGCCAATCCCAATCAGTTAAGTCAGGAAGAAACCATTGTGGAGGAGAGATCGAGATCGGGAAAGAAATCCAGCAAAAACAGGACCGTGAGCCCAGAGGAGGCTACATGCATAGATGAGGCCAGTGCCTCTGGTGAGACGAAAACACAGAGAAACAGTTCAGGTCTGGTGCAGCTGGACCACATAAACGGGGCCGTACAGAGTGTCTTTAGGAAAATGAGCGGTTTCCGCGTCAGTAAGAAGACTCCAGACCCCACCGAGTCTCCGCCGAAAAGTCCCAGTTCCTCCAACAACAGAGAAGTTATTCAACCGCACATCAACCCGGAGGCAGCTTCTCTGTTAGCTGCTCAGCTGAAGGAGAAGACTCAGAGCCTGAGCAGAAGCGAAGACAAGACCAGCGAGGAGAGTAGCCTCTCTCAGGGCCAGAGGAAGAAGCCCACACCGCCCCAAAAGACCTCCGCAAGCTGCCATCTTGGAGCTGGAAAGGCCCTGCTACCAACATCAACGTCCAGTGGCCTGCAGCATTCTGCTTCAGAGTCGCCATCCAAAGAAGCCAAGACTCTGGAGAAACAAGACTCTGAGAGACCCGAGAAGGGAGACCTGGTGGTCAAGAAGACGCCCATTAAAAAGCCTCCGAGAAAGAAGGGCAAGGACGGAAATTCAGACCTGAAAACAAAGACTGAGCCAAAGGTGGCCGTGATGCCGCCACAGATTGTAAACTAACGGTCTTGTTTTTGTCTTTTTTTGTTTTGTTTATTTTTTTATTTTTAACAGTGTACTGGATACATTTGTTAAGTATTTTTGGGCAAATAAGGTGTTTTTGCCCTGGATTTATATTTTTTACAAAACCTTTTTTTCTCATACCATGCTTTATATTCTGTATTTTGTGTATTCTAATACTTAGATATTCATAATAAAACATACTATAAAGAATGCAAGAGATTATAATCATTTTCATTTAATTTCAACCATTTATTTTATTAAAATCAAACACAACGATATTTCCTTTACTCTCAGGAGTATAATGTGTCATTGCACTCTTACAAAAATCTTATTTCAGAAATAAGGAACTTTTCCAAATACTCAAAGTGTTCATATTTATAAAGAGAAAACCTTTGAAGCCCATGTTGACACAATTAGATTGACTCGTAGCAACCAGAACTATGGAGCCACCAGAGGTCTCGTATGGAAACAAGGAGGCTGTTGATGGTGGAACAGTCTGGGGTCTGTGTCCAGGCAGGCCCGTGTGGCTGACATGTGTCCTGCCGGCACTGCATGAGCAGTTTTTTTGGAGGTGGCAGAGAAGCCGACAGATCGTATGGTGTTTAATCAGACCCAGATGCTGAGCTGGAGCCAGTTGTGCTGATTCGACGATTCTAACATCTTCAGACATGCTCACATCTGACACTGACACAAGCAAAGAACAGCGGAAATAGTTTGTTAAAGATGTGTGTGTGTGTGTGGTGGGGGGGGTTTCCAAGTATGATTAGTTTATGAGTAGCAGATGATTAGAAATGATACTTCAGCATGTAAGGTCATCATGCTGGTTGGACTACTTCAGAGCAAGTAAATTAGTAGTGGTTGTGCGAAGTATAAAGGTAAGTTAGGGTTAACAACCATGCCTTCGGGATTTAGTAAGAGTGCGTGTGTGCAGCTCATTGAAAAAAAGATTGATTCAGATGCCATGTGGGAAAAGCCTGTGGTCAGGTGGTGAGAGGAGTACCAGAATGGCTTTTTGACTGCCAGTTTAAACATATCCCTGGAGCCTGGTCTGCGACTGCACGCCAGACCTTGAGGAACAACCACCAACTCAATCCTGTCCCAGAATCCTCCAGGGAGACAGTGGTTACCATAGTGACACCCTATGAAAGCATTGACATCTGGTAGCCATTACATAGCTTGGGAGAGAAAAAAAATAACTTTATGAGTTGGTGGAAAAAAAACAACAACTGCAAAGGAAAGCAGAAAATCAAGTGGTGTATAGTATGTAAACATCTTAATAAACAGGCTTGGAAACGTGTTGCACATGATTTATTTACATTCTCTTGAAATGCAGCAACACATATTTGAATTTGAATAGAAAAAATGTTTGATTGTCAATTACAGTTGAGCTGTTTAATTTAAGAAAGTGTTCAAAAATTTACCGAAAGTGGGGTAGTTTTGGAACACAAATTGCTTTGGGGCAAACTAAATTTCTGGTCACTTGTATTTATAATGTTCTGTTCCAATGTTTTTACTTCTCACAGAGAACAAAAGCACACAGCGCCATCTGCTGGATCTCAGCCTCCATGCATCCCAACATGAAGCCGATCGGAGGTCAAGTGGGGTGAGAAATGTCAGGAGTTCTAAAGATCGACATTAATCTTTTATGATTTATATCAGAAAAAGTCAATTTGGAATCCACCTCCAAATTGTTGACTAATAAAGCCCTTTCAAATGTGAGTGATGTGCATTCTAGATACTACGCAAATATACATTTCAGTTGAACACAGAGCAACCCCAATTTGATATTAATAACAGAAGCTAAAATAGTTCAATCCATTTAAACTGTACTGTGTAAATTATAATTTTATTATACCATACTTGTTTTTGCATTGTATAGAGGTACTGGAGAAGTGGCTATTGTAGGCGGAGTCTACAATAGCCAGGGAGTCAGGTGGCTGAGCGGTGAGGGGGTCGGGCTAGTAATCCGAAGGTTCCCAGTTCGATTCCCCAGGACACAATGCCAGTTGTGTCCTTGGGCAAGGCACTTCATCCTACTTGCCTCGGGGCAATGTCCCTATACTTACTGTAAGTCGCTCTGGATAAGAGCGTCTGCTAAATGTAAATGTAGGCACTTTATTGATCCCAGAGTAAGGAGTACTTGAAATAGAAGGTACATTTGCACCATAACGGTTGTGTCTGTACTGAGAAAGACATGGTTGTTCAATGTCACCATATTAACAGAACCATTATTTACAGAACACACCAAACCTACAAATATAAAAGGTTTATCTGGAATTTATTGACAGAGGTAATTTAAAAGTACATTTACAGGTTAAGAGGACGAGGAGTCAGGAGAGCAATGGCAGGGGAGAGGACAAGTTAACAGGAAACTCTTCCACGATGATCTGATCAGTCTTTTAACCCCAACAGGATTTTTGATAGACAAGACAACACTTCAGCCTGACATTCAAAACAATGTCGAAGTGACGATTCTGGAAGATGGACTCGGGAGGAATGGGATGTTGAAACGGTAGCTTTAGCCTCCTTCCCGCCGCATTAATGGGCTGCATTCTATTCGTCTTCCTTCTCGTAGTTGTGCTTGATGTGGCTCCAGAGTTTCTATACACACAGTGCAAGAAAAACACGGGCGTTAATAATATTATTGACAGTCATTGGACATTTAGTTAGCAAACCAATAAGCTAACTCGATGAAGGGGTTTAGAATTCCAGGATTATACGATACAACAACCCAGCTATAGACTTGTTTTCTGTCAAACAAACAAGATGGTTAAGAATGTTAGTTACATCTAAACAGGATTACTGGGCCAAAAGCTATGAGCTAGTAGGAGCCGGTTACAGTACTAGTCTAAGGGCTGTTGCGCCGTGTCCTCCGTTAGCTTCCTGCTAACATAATGGCTAGCTAAGGTCAACGAGTCTGTTAGGAATAGCGCTGACAACACTTACCCCCCGATTCAGTTGCTCGAATATAGCGTCTCCTCCTTGGTCGAACACTCGCTCAAATAGTACCGCTGCGACCATAATGGTAACGGTAAAGGTAGATGTTTTTTTGAAGAGCAAGTGGTAGACACCTTTCACTAGCGACATGGTGGATGCTGGGTGGGTGGCGGAGAAATGCAGTTTCCGGATATGACGACACCTTAAAACGTACTCCTAACGTCAACCGAACCGTGTGGTAAAACGTGTACCCTACAAACCAAAACATATAGGATGTGTAATATTGCGCTTATATAAGGTAAATACACGTACAAATTCATAATGCATTGTTTATTGTTACAGCATAGAATTGTTTTCGTTCAATAATCAAATAGCAAGGCTTAACAGGAGTGTAGAAACTCATTACTTTGTTTGTTAGCCAACGTAGTGTAGTGCTAGCTTTCAAATTAAGGTAGGCTACTTCACTCCAGGGCTTTTGAAACTAATATGTTTTCCGTTTCCTACGTTTTGTCAGAGTTGCTGACGGCCATTCGCTACTATGGCCGTCAGCTATTCCCACATTATGAGCAAAAACGAAGGTAATTTACAGTATGCGATGCCTTTTCAGAATCTGGGACCAGCATCTCATCATGGGGAAGCGGTATTATTGTGACTACTGCGACAGGTCCTTTCAGGACAACATGCACAATAGAAAAAAACACTTGAATGGAGTTCAGCACCACAGATCAAAAAAAGCTTGGTTCGACCATTTCAGAGGCAAGTTATTTACTCCACAGACGGTGTATTATTTTCTTTCAAGATCATTTTAATTGTTTTAAATTGTAACCTGGGGTAGAACAAGGTGTATGCCTAAATTAATTGTTTTTTTTGACTTTGCTGCATAGCTGGTTGGAGTTGTAAACCTTGACATCCATTCTCGTTCAACAGACACTGCAGCCCTTCTGTATGATGAACAAGCTAAGAAGCCTTGCCGGAAGTTTCTTCAGACAGGTACGACCATTTACATTTAGTCATTTAGCAGACGCTCTTATCCAGAGCGATTTACAGTAAGTACAGGGACATTCCCCCAAGGCAAGTAGGGTGAAGTGCCTTGCCCAAGGACACAACGTCAGTTGGCATGACCGGGAATCGAACTGGCAACCTTCAGATTACTAGCCTGATTCCCTCACCGCTCAGCCACCTGACTCCCCGACCAACACAAGGACCAGATGAAGGTCCCCTGAAGATATCAGTTTGAAAATCATATTAACGTTAATCAATAACCTTACTTCTCTTGTGCGTCAGGGAACTGTGGCTTTGGGCCCAGCTGCCGGTTCTCTCACATGTCAGAGAGGGATATGGAGAACCTGAAAAGACAGATCGAAGGTGAGTTGCTTCCACAAGATGGTGCTGTCTGCCTTGTCCAAATTTGTTGCGGCGCACGCAACATGACTCCACATCCCGTGTGGGCAGTTAAACGTATTGTCTTATACGATACGTTTTAGAAATCCAGACGTATCGGCTTACTCGTGTTGACTCCAATCGTGCTTATCCTTCTATCTCCGTTCAATGAATCGATCCCCTTCTCACGGGAGTTGCCGTGGGGATGGCGTCGGCTAGATTAGTTTCATATAACAAGTGATGGGTTCTGTCTTACATTTACATTTAGTCATTTTAGCAGAGCAACTTACAGTAAGTAAGTCATTCAGACAGTCTCCCCGAGGCAAGTAGGGTGAAGTGCCTTGCCCAAGGACACAACGTAATTTTGCACGGCCGGGAATCGAACTAGCAAGTATAAAGGTAAGTTAGGGTTAACAACCATCTGACCCCCCTGTCTTCCAGAGGAAAGGCATCACAGGGAATCCCCCGGAGACAGAGCGCTCCCTGAGCGCAGCATAGAGGACTGGCTCACCAGGAGGGAGAAGAAGAGAACTGCCCTGAGCAGCGGAGGGTACGAGGCTACGAGCTACAAGCGCTAACTCGCATACACTTTGTCACTAGATGGCCACCCATTGAATTTCTCTCCCAAGTGCTAAAGTGAAACTCCCGCCCCTGCAGGGTTCTGAAAGAGGAGGAGGAGGAGGACCAACAGGACGGTCAAGCTGCGGATGACGTCCCCCCACAGTTTCTCTCCATCCCTGACCTGCCTCCCTCCCTCCAGCCCCCTCCCCGTGGTGGGTGGAAAGTCCATCTGAACAGTGAGTGGGGTTAATGAAGGGGCACCGTCTGGGCCTTCCTGTCCTGAGGCAGTCATCCACATAAGAACTCACACAAGATACCAGTCACTGGTTTCTGGAAAGTCTGCAAACTTTTACGTGGATGGGGAACATCTCTTTGTGTTGTTTAATATTGTTGTTTAGTCTTGATCATTTTGTAATAAAATGTCGTTTTTTACTCACTTTTTAATGTGTGCAGTCTTACTGTGTAATTAGATAGATAAATCAGAAATGCTTGCATTTTAATGTCGATTAAACTAGATACTCATGGCGCTAATGGACTTCTTTTATTGCCGTCATAATTATGTGCCGTCAAGGATGTCCTGACGAGCCATGTGTCACTCTTGGGATGGTCCCATTCTGCTGTCCGCCTCTTCTGCCAGGGAAGCAGATAGCAATCAGGAACACCGTATCCTGACAGAACTTGCCATTTGTTCCAGATTGGTTCCCTGAGGAGGATGCCAGGATGATAATGACATCCCTCAGTGACGTAAAAAGGGCTCTCTCACATGCAAGGGCTTTGTGTATAAAGTTGGGTGATATCAAATTCTATAGGCCTTTTTACAAGCAAAGGCACAGAGGGCTTCACATACGCCCATAGAACTGCACCTAAACCAACCCAAACCTTCAAGGAAGACAATGAAAAGCTCCCATGAAAACTCAGAAATAAACTTTTTTTTTTTTTACCTTAAGGGCAGCTAATCAGTGAGGGATCCCTTCCTCCAAATAGGGTGACACTAAATGACTCAGCCTCAGTGTGTCAGCGCGCCAGCCCCACCTCTGATTGCTATGTGTGATTTATCACTCCAATATCCATCAGGGAAATCCAATCTCTTCACACCAAAAATTAATATTTTAAAAGAGGAGATTTATAGTAAAGTCAATGTCAAGACTACTTGAATCTACAGCTGTCTCTATCTAAAGTTGCTGTCACCAGCCCTACCTTTCACGCTGTTGGTATTCAGCAGGAGCAGTTGGGTGTTTAATTGCACATTCTCACTGTGCCCTTTCTATCTGCTCCTCTCCTTTTCACCATCTCCACTGCTCTGTAAGACCTTGACCTCTACCAGTGAGGGCAGGCTGTGCTGAATACTGAATTCAAACTTTGAAGCACAACAAATTAACATATACACACATTTAGCAGACGCTCTTATCCAGAGCGGCTTACAGTAAGTACAGGGACATTCCCCCCGAGGCAAGTAGGGTGAAGTGCCTTGCCCAAGGACACAACGTCATTTGCACAGCCTGAAATCGAACCGGCAACATTCAGATTAATAGCCCGATTACCTAACCGCTCAGCCATCTGACCCCTATATATATATATATATATATATATATATAGAGAGAGAGAGAGAGAGAGAGAGAGAGAGAGAGAGAGAGAGAGAGAGAGAGAGAGAGAGAGAGAGAGAGAGAGATGGGCCGATCAATAGATTAAACACAGTCAAGTTGAATAGATAGATATTCTGTTTAGGGAAACTGCATGAATAATTTGTTTTGCATGTATAAGTTGTTCTGGAGGTGTTACATCCAGGGACAGCCATATCTGAAAGACGTGCCAGCTGTTATTGCGCTGTGGTCGTAAAGAAACCGTCAGTGTCATCCATTATTGTTTCTCTTTATGTGGCACCTGACAGTGATGGTGGCGGTCTTTTATAATGACTGTCGATTATAAACACTGTGATCGCCTTTCAAATGAGTTTAGTGACTGAATGCAGATTAACCTCCAAAGCAAGACGTGACCAGTTAATAATCCCAGTCGATTGTCTGCTGAGGAAAGACTGGTTTGACAACATCAGGGTTCTGGCTGCCGTCATGTGTTCATGTTCACCCAGAAGGGGGGGGAGATGCTTGTGGACTGGTGAATACCAGCTTGGCCAAATGTAATTTCATGTATTGTTGTATCTGTCATCACCAACATGTTTCCTCATTGCTCATTCAGCTAAAGTCTTCTTAATAGATGGCATATACATGTCAACATTGTTATTATTTTTTATAGTCTCCCAATGTACGGTCACCACGGAAATATAGATAATCATCAGTTGAGGCATTATGAAATTGTATTTAATGTGTCTCTATCAGAATGTAGGCAGACTCAGCCAAGTGTTAATTTAGAGGTTCATTTGCATTTACATTTACATTTTAGTCATTTAGCACTTTTATGCAGAGCATACAGCATACACTGTCTTGACACAACACAATATTAGTAATGTTTTTTTTTTTTTACAATGATTAGTAGTACCACACTTAAGCTGGAGCAGCAATATATATTACATATGCCAACTAGGCTACACTTGTAATGTTATTGAAATATATACGTCTATAATTATGGTAATGATAAGCAGGAAAGATACAGTGGTGAATGATAATGTATTTCTGGCATAATTAAGTAATATCTGCACCATTCTGTATTATGTACACCTACTATGAGAATGCAGTCCAAAATGCCTGAATGAATCATTACTGAAACTAGGCACATCTCCCCTCTCCCTGACATGGGAGCCAAAAGTCTTAACATTTAATTAAGAGACAAGATAGGTTTTGCTCAGGGTAAATGAGGGTTTGGCCTGCCCCCAGTTGCTCTTCTGCTCTCAGTAATGCAGTACCTGTAGGCTGGTTTCCCATACCCCAATCCCCAAGTTTTTTTTTTTTTTTACTCTACCTAGTTCCGAGCAAAGCTCAGGGGAGAATTATGTTGTGTACACAAACGTTTGAGGCGTGAAGTGTGGAGTTTAAATCTCATTCCACAAAAATATGCAAATCATGTTTTTTGGGACAGGGGGAGGGGGGAGGGGGGGGGGGGGGCACAGATCGTTTGTTTGTCTGGAGTGCTGCCTGGATTTACTCATTATAAGATCTATTTTTAGCTTCCTAGTAGTTCTACACTATCATTTATTTAGAGTGCTTCCTTTAGTACAGTGGATGTATTTTCCTGTCATCAAATAATAAATACATAGTTAGGAAATGCTAAATATGTGTGGAGAAAGAATAACGTTATAGATTGCTATTCCTCACTTTTAATTAGTTTCAGAACTTATTCCTTATTCCTAATTTCAGTTTACTGTATTCATCTGCTCCACTATTAGCACTGGAAATAGAACTACGCACTAGGATCAACTGTCACACCATCCTCCTCCCACATCACAATGACGTTCGATAAAAGTAACATCAAGTTGGACTCCAACTTCCACGGTAGTCACATGCACCCCTAATGACTCCTCCTCTTAGGTTGTCATCTTTAAAAACCTGATAGAGCTTTGAGGGATCGTGGGGCTATCTACGACATGAAAGCGCTGTCTACCCACAGGCCCTCCAGGCTCCCACTGCAGACAGGCTGCTAGACCCTGAGAGTGGGGCACTCGGCCCCAGGGGGGAGAGTAAGAGAGCTCTCCCCAGACCGAATCCCAGCGCTGTCATCGTGAGGAGGACACGCCGTGTGTGGAACTAAACTCACTAAATTCAGAGTGCCTTCTTGTCAGAGCTTCCCGGGTCGCCAGCTTGTCAAGGTTTTACACCATCAAAACCAGAGCGTCTGTCATGGAAGCAGCACAGACATGGGAAACCAATGTGGTAGCAGGAGCTTACAGAAGAAGGAGGATAAAAAGAGATAGAAATATCAAGTAACAGGTTGTACATTTTTCATGTGTGGGTGTACTGTCAGCTTATTCTCATCTAACCCCAGAAGAATCAACTCCCAGATTTGGTGACATCTTAAATTTCCCAAAGAATTGCAAAAATGAGCAGACATTTATAATCTCTGCTTGAGGGGTTGATAAAATTAGCCGCAAATGTCTTCGAAAAAAGGGCAGTTTTCCACGCCGGTTCTTTGCACCGACATTCAATCTGCATTCACGCAAAGCAGCACCAGCTGAGGCAGCCCCACGTTGAAATTGTAACTGGGCTGCTTTCTAACATCTGGAGGCGACATTGAGGATGTGGATCCTCTAATGATGTCTGCTCGGTGGACCCCCTGCCTGCCAGGTGACGGGGATTCGGGTCCCGCGAGTCCAGGGAGGGGATCACCATCTGGGCTCAGGCTGACTGGCTCCTCCCAAGGTTTCTTTCATTTTCGACACACAGAATTTCCCTGGGAGTTTCTCCTCGTCTTCCTCGAGGGTATCTGTGATCTGTCGATCCATGGGTCTCTGTGGAGACCTGACGATGATTATAAAACTGTCTGTTCAACTGAAGTTTGGATTTTGAGTTCCTGCAAGCCATTGGTGATTTTTAGACCCTTTCATCTGAGCACCCCTAAAAATAATAATAATACAAAAATATAAATAATTATTGTTCATTATCATTTGATGCTGGTAGTTCATGAAGAAAGGGATATCCTTAGTTTTTTCATTCATTCAATATTTTGCATAATAATACATAAATGGATAAATTGTTATCCAGTGAAATTAAGGATTTATAGCAAGGGGGTTTAGCACTTTTGCAAGGCACTGTATTCATGTCACATTCTCATTGGGGGCTGAGCACCCCTAAAGTTCTGATCATAGAATCGCCCCTGCTGCAAGAGTCTGAGTCCGTCCGTCAGCTTCAACACTGGCAGTGGAGGGGTTCTACCAGGCAAAAAAAAAACAGATGGGATCAAGACGCTCGTGTTTCATTTAACTGTGGTTGGCGGCCTGGGATTTCTCCCGACGAAAGCTGTTTGAGACGGCGGCCGTTACCGGAACGTGGTCACGGATCACAGATTGGCAGGACCAGCTGACCTTTCGATCACAGATAGAATCTATGACAGTTTACATGTCTGCTTGCAATGGCTGTCATATAACTAACCCTTTATCCTAGTACTGATTACTTTGTACAATCCCAATCAGTGGGCTGAACCTCAAATCGGAGTTAGGGACGTGATAGTTTACCAGGCCAGTGAATTATACTTACATGTACTCATACCCCCTAAAATATACTAATACACCACATTAGATTCATGAATGAAATGTGCATTACCATATTCTGTCAGCTGGTCTTCATGTTATGTTGAGACTGTCACACTTTGGTGTTCTATTCCGAGAACAAAATGGTGGTCCTCTAACATGAAGCCAATGTGTCTGTGAAAAACTACACATGACAAAAGGCTTAAATGTTATGTATTTAATTGACTTCATGCTTCCAGATACCACACACAAACAGGTTTCATATTAGATGCAATTATATACTGTAGATATTAATATATATGTGCAAATACAGCACATATGAATGACATAATCTCATTGGGATGTTCAACTGTAACTGTAGGGGAGTTGAAACATATTGTTGGATGCTCCATGTATGATGAAGACAGGAAGTGCAAAACGTTTAGAATGTTCGTGTTTCTGTTCACTTTGCTTGCAGGTATTGCATCATTATTTACATTACAATACTTCAGACAAAAATACATTTGGTGGCTTTGAGGTTCTTTCTTCCCAAGAATAGTCCGCAGGAGAATTCTGAAATCATTGGTAAGTGCATTTTTCAAACTCTACTAAGCTTGAAATAGTTACTTTGAGACAAGTTATCAGAGCTGAACAAAACTTGACTCAAGGTAAGTCACAGTACTATGAGTTATAAAACAAAAGAGAAATCTTAGTTTTGGCAAATCGTAAACAACAGTAGAACAACCATATTACCTCAATGCCACTGAAACATACGATACGCTGTATAATTGCTTAAACGTCTATAAAGCGTTGCCTATTTTTCAATACACTAACTATTTGCATTAATGCAATCTATGGACCTATGTTGTATGGTCAAATTAAATAAGTAAAAGAGCAACTGGTTGTCCTTCTTGTGAAGACTATTGCAAGCTCTATTTCTTTGTAATATAATAATATCTCTGTAATGATACATATTCTTGATAACATTTGATAAAAATAGCAAGAAAAAATATAACATTTCATAAAAGTTTTTTTTATGACAAACATTAGTAAAGAAAGCACTGACTCTTGTAAATAAATCTGTAACAGAAAACCCTTAAAGTTAAATGTAAGTCCATGGCCTTAAAACACATTAATTGTGTGACATATCCTCTATTTCCAGTTAACCTGGAAGTATACATTATAACCCTGATTTACAAAATATTTAATGTTTTGCATTCTTAATAGAATCATAGATATAAGGTGTCCTTCCTCTCAATAAGAAAATAGACCCAATTAAACCATAGTGGAAATATGTTGTTTTGGTGTTCTACATAAATGTCAAAAAACAAAACAACATTGATATGTTTGCGTCCATCACAGAATACTGCAAGACATGTAGAGCTTTTGGAATCGTCTCTACATTTACATAGTACTGATATTTACAAAAGGAGTTAATGTACTAAGTACTTTTTTTGCTATAATAATCATATCATTTGCATAATTATTTGGATAGATACATCAAACTTTTGACATTTGACACCACATAGATTAAGAATACACATTTATCTTGAACGTATTTACATGACACTGTACCGTGTGTGTGATTACTGGGACAACGTGGTGGGCTCAGGAAACACCGTTACCTAATTATTATTGTTTGTCAACGTCACAGCAAGCTGCAGCAAGCTCAGACACACCCCATCTAAAATTGTTATGCAAAGCTAGTGCAAATTATAATCCTCCACATTGCGAGCGTAACTCCTCTTACATTAGGTAGTTACACGTTATTCGCTGTTGACTTCCTGCTCCGACTATCTAATACATACTGGGGGGTATTCCAGAAAGCAGGTTATGTGACATACCCGGGTAAGTTAATTCCCCAGCTGACACCCAGCGTTGTAGCAACATTGCCAGTAGGTTGCTGCAACATTGTGATCAGCTATGGATTTACTTACCCAGTTGTGTTGCATAACCTGCCCTCTGGAATACCCCCCCCCTGGTCTCTGAACCACAGAGAGAGCATGGTTACTATCATGGCACAGGCAACACAGGTTCACTCCAAGACATGCTTCCACAATCCTGTCTTATTATTGAGCTCTAAGTCCATGAGTGTTTAAGTTGTTGACTGATATTCTCTCCAGCCTTTGAAGCAACAATATATTTAACATCTGTATTTTACTTTTGTATTTTTTTTTACAGATTTTACACTCCCGTTTTTGACAGTTGTTGTAACAGAAAGCTCAAATGGATTTCAGACCAGATTTTTTGCTGATTTAAATTTGGTGCTGGGGTTACAGCTCTATTTATTCCCTCCAACCCACTAAGTTGAATGTCAACAAACAACAAACAAACAAAAAACACTTGTTTGGGAAGAGGATGGAGCTCCTGTGTTTACTTCATTCCTCTCCTGAGCATCTGATTGGCTGCGATGAGCATCACGCTGATGATGAAAGCAATGGCGAAGGCACAAATCAGGCTTTTCCGCACACACGTATGCTTCACCTGTTGTGTTGGGCTTGCTGTGTGTGGGGGGAGGGGGAAGGGTTTGAGTTTGGGTTGAGGGGAGGGAGAAAGAGAGAGAGAAAGAGAGAAAGAGAGAAAGCATGAGGGAGGAAGTGAGAAATAGTTAAAAAAATGTGTACGTTGATTTGCTAAATGAATTTACCACCATGTCAATGTTAAAATTCATACCGTACATCAATGAATAACATTTTAGGGATAAAATCTATGGATAGATAATGCTGAGGTCATACTGTCGATGTCCACTTGGCACTCTGGACTGTCCATGTGGCTCTCCTCGGTCATAATGATGTTCTCGATATCTTTCATGGTGAGGTGGTCACAGAACGTGTCGTACAACAGGCTCTTCAGCTCGTCCACGGTCAGCTTCTGCATGTCACACTGAGGGAGGGCAGGAGAAACAGTTCTGTATGTCACACTGAGGGAGGGCAGGAGAAACAGCCCTGCATGTCACACTGAGGGAGGGCAGGAGAAACAGCCCTGCATGTCACACTGAGGGAGGGCAGGAGAAACAGCCCTGTATGTCACACTGAGGGAGGGCAGGAGAAACAGCCCTGTATGTCACACTGAGGGAGGGCAGGAGAAACAGCCCTGCATGTCACACTGAAGGAGGGCAGGAGAAACAGCCCTGCATGTCACACTGAGGGAGGGCAGGAGAAACAGCCCTGCATGTCACACTGAAGGAGGGCAGGAGAAACAGTCCTGCTGTCTGAAGTTAGTTGTGGTTTATAAACTATTTTATTCGACTGTGTCGACTACTTTGTACTACATTCTGTATAGGATAAAGTGTTTCATACTACTGCACAGATTACACTATGCTACAATATACTATTAATAACATACAATATACTATTAACTATAAATATATTGTATACTATAACATTATATTTATAATAAAGTATAACTAGTATAGAAACATCCATTGTCATGTCAATGTCTTGCCCTCAGTGTTGCCTTTTTCAAACACCAAAATGATTCATCACTGAAATCGGTGACCAACGGGCTGTAAACAATTAACTCATAAAAAGGGTTTTGTTAATTGAGTGAACATTGCACTAGGACCGCCTCTGATTAAGAAATAGAATTGATTTCAAAAACCTCAGAGGAAAACCTGCTCAGCCAATTAAAACTGTTAAACAGTCTGGAATTACTCTCATCTTTTAATGACCACAATATTTAACTCCTATCATGTTTTCATGGGCATTTTAATTAACATGGTTTATTATCACCAAATAGTTTCAAAGCCCTCACTTCAACAAGGAACGAGAAAATCATAATTAACCCTGATATAAAGTCGGGGACTTTACAGAAAAGAGAACACTGATAACTTCTTTGTATACCTTCCAGAACACAGAGTCGAAATCTGCTCCGTGGAACTTATCGGGCATTCCAGCTGCAGATAGTTTTGGCCCCAGGAGGGTCACAAACTCCTCAAAGTCAACCTGGCCATCGCCTGCAAAGACAAGTGTGTAGGCATGAACACAACAGATACACACGGTACATAGACAATACATGAAAGTACACACACGGTACAGAACATTAAAATATAATGTAACAAAACCAATACACAGCAAATAAATGAAAGAATAAATAAATACAATCCACTGCAACAATACACATACACAGGAAAGAAACATCCAATTAATGTAATCTACTGTGACAATACACATTTATTCATTTAGCAGACGCTTTTATCCAAAGCGACTTCCAATACACAGTAAGTAAACGTACTATCAGTGATCAAAGTGACTTGTAGCATCCTGTGCTGTGTGCTCATGTACTGTAGGTGTGTAGATGAGCAACTGGGAGATACTTGGGAGTCAGGTGGCTGAGCGGTTAGGGAATTGAGCTAGTAATCCGAAGGTTGCTGGTTCAATTCTGGCCGTGACAAATGACATTGTGTCCTTGGGCAAGGCACTTCATCCTACTTGCCTCGGGGGAATGTCCCTGTACTTACTGTAAGTCGCTCTGGATAAGAGCGCCTGCTAAATGACTAAATGTAAATCAGAAGGTTGCCGGTTCGATTTCTGGCCGTGGCAAATGACATTGTGTCCTTGGGCAAGGCACTTCACCCTACGTCTGCTAAATGACTACATGTTACTTGCCGTCCATGTCCAGCCTCTGGATGATGACCTCTAGCTCCACCTCATTGGGCATGTACCCCAGCGAGCGCATGGCCATGCCCAGCTCTTGCTTGGAGATGAAGCCGTTCCCATCGCGGTCGAACACCTTGAACGCCTCCCTTATCTCTGCGGGTCGGGTGGAAGGTTGGAGGAGCAGAGAAAGGAAGTGACATAGGGATTGGGCTAGGGTGAGTATGTTATTGATTCTAGGGATGGGGGGGGGGATGAGGGATGAGAGAGTGTCACTTGAACAGGCTTGATGAAATGTTTCATGGCCCGACAGCTATTCGTGTAATATTCTCTATCATTAACCAAACGAAACGCCACCCAAGCGTCATTAAGAAAGCTATATCATTTTTTATTCACAACCCCTTTTGATGACATCATATAGAAGTTTCTTTATATCTTTGCCATGTTGCTTACATGATCGAACCCATTTTTTATTCTACCCTTATATGCACTGGGTATAAGACTGTGGAAATCTGAAAGCTATTTACCAAACTAAACGTTGGCCCAATAGACGATAATAGACACTGTGGGCTATTACACCAATCAATGCTACAAACCAATGCTAACCAGTGCTATTCTAATCCACATTTAGCATTTGATACTCTGGAAGCAGCCTGTCGCTAAATCTTAATAAGTCTCTGGTGCTTTCAGACTGCTAACTAAAACGTAGAGCAGCATGTGTTTCAAGGAATTACTTATTTTCTTTATCCCCTGGTGGTAACGGGCTGTGCACAAGAACTGAATGAATCCCCTGAATGAATGGATGACTCCATGCCCATAGGGGCATTTGTTTATTGAGCTAAAACGATTCCAGAGTGACTCATCTATGCCATGTGAATCCTTGTTATTATAAAGATCAGAAAGCAAGCTGAATGCGGCACTAAGTGTCTGCAGGACTCTCGGGGGAAGACCCAGCAACTGACAGAGGCCCAGAGCACTAAACAATGTCTTGAGTGTGCTGCAGATCAAAGCAGAAATTCGCTTCAGCTATACAGACAGCAATAGAATGTTTGTTGAGGATCCATTTTAGAATACGGATTCATTCTAGAACGTAGATTATTTTATCTTTTTTTGGGACTTCATCAGCCTTCGGCATGAGGCATGTTTGTTTGTTTTGTCTGATCTGCTGTCAGGTTTTCACCTTTTGTCTACCATGCATCATCTATGCAGAGCTGTGATCCCCACCCCTCTCTCTCGCTCGCTCTCTCTCCTTCCCAAGACTGCTAGAAACACTACTCAATACTGGTAGAAACACTGCAAAATGCAGTTTGAAACAGCCATTAAAAACAAATGTTCCATTTCTCTCAGACCAGTAGATGCTATTTTTTTTATAACAAGCTAATACGTTCCACTCACAGCTGGTACAGTATTATGCCATTCAACAAAACGAACACTGTCAGGCAGATACTAGTGACAGAACATTAATTCAGCACCAGTGATATATACTTTCATCCACTGACAGGCTGTCCTGTTTCCAGACTTAAAGTGGAGCCCCTTTTGGTTCAATAGCACCAATTCATTCTAGCCTTCAGTGTCTCTTCAAGGTCAGTCCAGAAGGTTTTTACAACAAAAAAATAAATTATATAATTATGTTGTTGCTGTAGACATTTGAGTTGGAATCCATGCTCTAGTGCTTGGGCAATTGAATACTACAAAGACATTCTTTCCAACTGCCAAAGTCAATTTACTTCAGAGTAATTGTGCAACACCAGATCTTTGACCACAGTTGAAATTGCATGTCAGCTATCAGTGTTAGTGCTCAAGATAAATGTCTGATCTATCCAAGGCCATTTGACGGTCTTAAGGAATAACACCGCTCTGGGAAAATGTATCAAACTACCATCAAAACCCATTACTCAAACAACAAAAAACTGCAAGTCCAAATCCATCTCAAACATTCAGCTGCTTGCATACATAGAACTACCTTCATGTTCACAACTTTGGTAATGCTTGGACTAGAGATTAATTTCCAGGTAAAGTGAGTTCTGTTCAGGCCGAAAAGAACACAGCTACACAGGGGATCGCACTATCATCCCTGAGATAACGGGAAATGCTGAACCTTTGTCCCCCTGTTTACTAGTCGTACCGTTAACCGGAGGACAATGTATTCCTACGCTCAGGACTTTGTACTTCCTGCTCGCCCGCTAGGATCAACATCAAGGTGAGACACTTCAGCCAACGTGACACCTATGAACTTTAGCTAATTTTACGATTGTATATTACTTATGGACACTGACATATGTGCTCATTTGATTATATTACTTCTAGCTAATTAGCTTATTAAGTATTTGGGGTTATGTCGCTATAGGTAGTCAAATCTGAACTTCTGCATTGTGACTACGTTGTTGTCTCATCCTTCATGTGATTGATCCTAGCTCGTCTGGGCCATTGGCATGATAATACTTCTGTGTTTTATGAAGTGAAACAAAAATTATTCAACTTGACTGACAGGTATTCTGTGTATTTACTGGTTCCAGGTAGTCAATGATCTCCCTCCAGGAATGACCTTGTTTTGCTTGATAGCTTTGCTCTTAGTGTTTTGAGTACTAAATCCCCTTGAAGATACAGATAATAAGTAGATATTTCGCTTCCTTTTGATGGTCCAGGATAATTGCTGCACCATAGGCAGGTGTATTTGGTTCAGTAGAGGAGGTCCAGTAACTAACTTTGTGAATGCCTAGCTTCTCTTAGGTCACAGTTATGTGGGTTCTTGAAGATGAGAGGTATGATTTATCACTGTTAGCAAACCCTCAGTGGAGCTCATTTAAACTGCCTGGGTCTCCAGAGGGAATTCACTGATTACCATTCTGTAAAAATCTAAGCTTATCTGTAATACTACTCTCCCACTTTGGAATAAATCCACCTAAAGCCTAGGTGGCTGAGCGGTTAGGGAATCGGGCTAGTAATCTGAAGGTTGCCAGTTCGATTCCCGGCCGTGCCAAATGATGTTGTGTCCTTGGGCAAGGCACTTCACCCTACATGCCTCGGGGAGAATGTCCCTGTACTTACTGTAAGTCGCTCTGGATAAGAGCGTCTGCTAAATGACTAAATGTAAATGTAAATAGTTGACATTCGATCAGACTCTTAAGCATTTTTCTTTTGTTGGAATACAACAATATTTTCTACTGTAAACTAAAAATCATTGTTTGTGTATGTATGTACGTCTGCCTGTTAAATCAGAAGGATGAATCAATATTGTTTTTATTCAGACGCCTCCATCCTTATGCTTCCAGAAAGAAAGACTGCCTCATGATTATGTCTCCATTCGTCTCTGTGTGAACAGCATTGTGTAACATCCCTCTGTTTGTGACAAAGACAGCTTTGCATGCTAAATGAAAGCAGATCTGCGGCCCACTACTACATCTGGTGTCTGGGGGATCCTTCTACACACTGGGATCTATAAATACCATTCTCTGGCTCCCAGGCACTGAGCAACAGGAAGAACATTACACTGAAAAACCAGGAAGTTTATGTTGAACTACAGTCTTATCTATCTCAACAGACATGCCTTTCTCTTGTCCAAGGATATGAAGCACTTAGCTGCGACAGTTTGGCCAGTATGCAATAGCAGGGGATGCTTGAGGTATTTGAGAAACACATCTGAAACATTCTGACATATAACAGAGGTCCGTAAAAGCCAATCTGGCCATTTTGTTGAATTTAACTTACTGAAATCCAGTGAAAAAGTTTTGGAGATGTTCACGTTTGACATAACATAGGTGTTTAGGTTTTGCTAACAATTTTTTTTTTTTAAGAGAAAGCCATATCACAACATAGTTTTCAAATTTCTTATATGTCTCTATTACTTACAATTTTAGAGGTTGTTCACTTTTGTGACATTGTTAGAAAGCCCAGGATGTCCTCTCAATTGGACAAGAGAAACAATCAAACACAGAGGGCAGTATGGTTGCAAAGTTCCTAGACCAAAACCAATATCCACTATAGCAGACATAAATAAGTTCCTGGGCCACAGGAGAACATGTCCTCCATCCAGCAGTCCAGCCAGCCTCCTCTCCATATGTGGGAGTCAGGTGGCTTAGCGGTTAGGGAATCGAGCTAGTAATCAGAAGGTTGCCGGTTCGATTTCCTGCCAGGCAAATGACCTTGTGTCCTTGGGCAAGGCACTTCGCCCTACTTGCCCCGGGGGAATGTCCCTGTACTTACTGTAAGTCAGTATACTGTAAGTCAGATAAGAGCGTCTGCTAAATGACTAAATGTAATGTAAATGTAATATGTTAACGACCATGTAGCAAAGCTACGCTCGGGACAGTGCCGTTGGCCTGGCAGTCTCTCCACCTGCAACACATGGAGGCTCTACATCCTCTGTTTTGATCTCATTCTTTGAATTAAGTTCACTCTTAGCCGAGTTTTTAATGAGATCTGTTTCCCCTTATGCAAGTGGGTTTGTAAATCGCTCAAAGCAATAAATATTTTGGGGAGGTGAGACAACTTGGCAGGAAGTAGGCCTGGTCATCAGGAAGTGGGCCTGGACATCCTGCAAACAGCTGAAGGCAAAAATAGATTTTCATCATCGACATGAAAGGATGTCGCGTTTGATTGTCCTCTTCTTCTTAGGTTCCAGAAAAACACTAGCCGTGCCATTATTTTGATCTGACCAGCGACTCCTTTTCATCTTGTCTTTTCTTTTTCTAGTGTTATGTAAAAAATCTAAAATGAAGATCAATGTTTGAATGCGTGAGTGTGAATGGAGATGTGTGTCTTGGTATGTTGCCAATTCACTTTTCAGACAGGTGTAGTAATGATCTCTGGCATGGTTCCCCTGGGCAGGGAGAGGATCTTAATGATGTGATGCTGTATCCATCAATCTCAACTCAGTAAGAGTTGGTTACAATGAGGAAAAAGCTATTTTGCTTCTACATTTCATTGTCATTTATTGATACACTGTATTAGGCAGTCCTACAGTACACACCTCATTCTGTTTTAGCTCATAGCGTTTTTATAATTTCAATGATTCTGCTGCTTTTACAAATAAATCCATCACAGGCTTTTTTATGATACATTATTATTTGGATCCTCTAACCTCCTGGTGTCTTGGGCTATCAATCAGGAATAACCTTAGCAAGAAAAAACCCCAGCAAAAGGCAAATTCATGAATATAGTCCCACTTAATTGGCTTCTGTGAGTCATTCCTTTCAAGAGGCAAGACAACCTGTCTTGGTGACATGCTGTGAACCCGGTGCGTGTACAAGATCGGAAATAGAACATTTCCTGACATTATATAAACAAGGAATTATAATAAACTAATAAGGAATTATTCAAAATGACTGTATGTTATCTAAAATATTCAATTCTATTTTAGCTGTCAAACCAACAGCCAACAATCTACTACAATTGGTCCCATCAATATATGACAGATACTGCATGTCATTAAATATGTCAAGGAACCTATTTAAACATTTGAGTGATTTTTTGAATTATCTTCCAGAGAGCAGATGGTTTATTTGTACATATCCCCATTTATAAATCGGTTACACATGTTAGGTTGCAACAGATAAAAGCAGGGAAAGTGAGTATGATTCATACTGAACTGGATTTGGTAGGCATTATATTTGTCCGTTTCAGGCCGACATCTATTGAGGCGATGGGGCGCTATCCAAGGTCCTGAACTCATGGTGGCAGTAAATTAATGATGTCAAAGCTCAACTTTCACCTAAATGCACATGCAAATGGTATTTGTTTGAAACAATAAACTCTCACCTTCCACCTCATCCTCAGGCAAGGTTACGGGTGTTCGATACGATAGGATATCTGGAATTGTGCAAAGTCCCTTGTACATGAACCTGGTAGTTACAGCACGCACTGGCATTTCTGCGAGGGAAAACCAACACCTGTTTGGCGATCGTCATATAGCTCCCCGTGGTTTTTGATGGAAACTTCGCTCGGTAGGCTGTCCACTTTTCGAAGAGAAAAAAGTCCACAGAAACTAAATATTTAAGTGCTCTTGGTTGTTTTGCGTTCTTCTAGTTCATTCAGAAACCCAACGACAGAATCGTGTAACGTCGAGCTCGGTGACAAAGTGTAAGCTGTACTCCTTTGGTTTCGATGCACACAAGCTACATCCCGAGTGCAAAAATAGTCGAGACAAATAGGCTACAGTCTAGAGTTTGTGTAGGCTGCACAAACGAAACGCATTGTCTTACCTAAAACAATAATCATCATAAACTGGTGACACAATCATTCAAGCCATAAACCCACTCTATTGAGACCTCACAATAAAAGACCTCCACGAGACACTAGCACATCCGTGAAGGAAGCGTTTGAGGATTCCAAAAATGCATTAAAAACAGAGCAAACTGAAACCCGAGTCTGCACCGAGGGCTTCTCTGTCAAAGTTGTCACTAATTTACAAGAATGCGCATTTCAAAGACCGAAATATGTTAAGTTGTATCCTACAGGTTCCGGTTTTTGGGTTAAATAATTTAAAAGAGTCATCATTATCTCACATTTCTTTCACATCTTTGTTTTTGCGTCTTGCTTAGCCTACTCAAAACCAGTTAAATGATCTTGCAGAAATTGCAAACGGTTGTTTTATAGGTTGCCTGTTTCTTAGCTGCGAAAAGACGAGGGGAAAAAAACCCAAACCTAAAAATTCTCGAATGTCTCCCGATAAGATGTTCAAGAGATTTCCCCGCCGACTCCCGTTTTTTGAGGTGTTGCCTACACTCTCCGTACGCAGGTTGATTCAGTCTTATTCTCCGTGCGCTGTCTCATTTTGGCTCACTCTCAGCTCGCGCACTCCAAAAGCCACGCGCTCCATCCACCTATCTCTCCCCCACCCCTCCCATTCCTATCCAAGACGTTGTAAATTATTTTACAAAATAGCGCACGAGTGGTATAACTCAGGCTGCCTGTCATGTAAGCATGAGACGTTTTGAGTGCTGAACAGATTGCTCATGATAACAACTCAGACACAATCAGCTTGGTTCAATACCCAAAAGCCAAATGCTTCCTATATGAAAAAAGATGATCTCGTTACTGCAAAAGGCTGGTATTCGATTTTTTGAACACACTTGAATTCCAGCTTTTAACTAATTGCCTGGAACGTTGGTAATTAATCGATCTTCCAGGGCAATGACATCCAAAGCAGGTCTGACAGACATAACAAATATGCTGTTTCTAGAGAGCCAGGATGATGGTGGAGCCTACTATCACAGAAAGAGGAATAGAATACGGCGTGACACAAGTTGAGATCACCCTGCGCCTCCATCACTCACTCTCCTGGTTCAGTGTGATCTAGTTGTGGACCTTAAATGGGGCCTTTGTAAAATGTATTTGTGTTTTGGGAAGATCATTGTACAGTGTTGCATCATGGGCTCCACGGAGAGATTCACAAACCTCTTTAGCATTTATTTCGCTTTCGTCTGAAACATCACAGAAAACACTCAGACCTGCATCGGCTTGATCTGCAGTGAGACGCTCCACCACTCAGCCATCCCCTTGTTCCTGCGCGAGGCTGGTCTGGCAGGTCTATTCTCCTCCCAATGCAGGGGGGTCGTCTCTCTCCACTGCACCTGAGGCTCTCTCCGGGCACCAGCCTCAGAGTCTGACAGCATGCTTCATGAGACCTGAATAACAGGCTTTCCTGTCCAGGCTCATGCACCATTCGATGGATGTGTGAAGATTCAGAGACTGAGTCTCTGAATCTTCACAGATTCAGGCTCCTGCTTCCAACAATGACACAGCGTCTGAAGAAACTTGTGTTCGTTGGAAAGTGTCGGGAATTTTCACTGGTAAACAGATCAAGTACTTGATGGATTTAATTGTAAAAAAACAAAACAGCTATGAGCTAAAACCAGAACACAATGGCATGTACTGTAGGAACACACGATACAGCTGTACAACATGACACAATTATTTTAGCTTTTTTTTTCACAGTCAGCCAGACATCCAGTGGTCTGGGATAAACAGACTCTACTGTGACTCCGCCAAAAGCCCCCCACTTGTAGTGTGTTTACAAAGGTACCCTGCTCGCTTGGTGCCTGAGAGCCAACCTTTAAATATGGATTGATCTTCAATGTCATAGCTTCCCTGCTAGGAATAAAATATGCTGGAAAGCTGTACAAACCAGTATGGTATGAAGATTGTTTTGTATGCTTGGTGACAGACTGAGTATGTATGTGTGTATGTATGTGTGTGTGTGTGTGTGTGTGTGTGTGTGTGTGTGTGTGTGTATGTGTGTATGTATGTGTGTATGTGTGTATGTGTGTGTGTGTGTGTGTGTGTGTGTGTGTGTGTGTGTGTGTGTGTGTGTGTGTGTGTGTGTGTGTGTGTGTGTGTGTGAGAAAGAGAGAGAATATGGTGCCACTGTGAAAAAGTACACACTTTCAGTCGAAGGTCAGGTAGCTCAATAACCTCCAGACTGCATTCATGCCCTGACCAGCAGGCCCCTTCTTTTGTTCCAACTGAATCTTTAATGGTTTGAGTCCATTGGAGGCGACCTCAGGGTAACAGAGACTGTCAATATGACTTCACTCTGCTTTGTTTCCCCTTCACTCCTCTGCTTGTTCGGCAAACACGGTTCAAAGAGCCCTTGCGCCTTCCTTGTGATCGAGAACAGATGGCCTCCTCTGTCTCACCTGGGTCAAGAGACCGACTCCAGAAGTGAATGTTCAGCGAACCCCTGGGGAGGCAGTTGTACGTGTCACGTCTTAACAACTACCAAGCTACCAAAACGACCGAACGGCTTCACCTCGGTTTAAAGCTCAGGTACCTTTTGGCTGGTTAGTTGGGAATACATTTTATTTGTTTAGTTATGAACATCCTGACATTGGGGTAAACTGTTGAACAACTTCAATTTCATATCCTTGGCAAGGTACGAAAAGTAAACAGTGTTTAATTTTTGTTCCACAAGATAGGATTGGGACAACAGGGCTTGATGGCTGTAAATATTTGAGTTTGTTTATGTGTAATGCAGAGGTACTGCAGCTTCTCCTGGTCAAGCTATAAACAAACAAACAACAAAGAAATACCTGTTCTTTCACATTCCCCTAGCCAATCCGAGATTATATCATGACAACAGCACACCTTTTCACCTGTGGACGCGGTACACCCATTGGAGGTTCCTTCAGTCACACAACGCAGGATTATTTCCAATGACATGCCCAAGGGCATTGTTTACACCAACTGATATTTTCTGTGGTTGCCATGGCCACTTCAGAATGCAGCACACACCCTCATACCCAGTGATGACATAGATTTATGTTAGGCGTTAACAACAATCCTCAGATGTGAATAAGCTGGAGAAGTATGGTGTTTTTCTATTAGATGAATAAATCAATGTAAACTTCATTGAGTGTTTTTTTTATTCTGCAGCTTTGTTTTATGTTGAGGAGACATTGGATATTTTGATTAGATTCCGTTAAGATCAGCCTCCACACACACACACACACACACACAAACACACACACTCACGCAGGCAGGCACACAAACAAACACACTCACTCACAAACTCTGAGACACACAAACCACCTTGCAAAAGTTATCTGTAAAAACAAACAAACTGGAACATAATTTTCCCTGCTGAAAATTCAATCTGTAAAACTAACGGAGCAGAAAGGAATTCACCCAAACCTCATCAATGAAACCTGGATTGCGACACCTTACCATGGCTGATTCTATTGGGAATATTGATTGCTTATGTAATTGACTGGAGAGCCCTCAATTTCAACAACTATGAGACTGCTCCTCTGAGGCAACATGTGATCAGAATGAAATCTGGTTCTTTTCTCAGCATAGGCCTATAGGCCTACGATTAGCCGTTGTGTCATTGAAAACCCAACAGATCCCAGCAATGTAGGTTTTGAAGAATTCAGAGAAAGTGTTTGTTTAATTTTAAACTTTTCTGTTATTCTGTTCCTCCTCTGCCAGGATCAAATCATTAAGCAGGTGGCTGAGCGGTGAGGGAATCGGGCTAGTAATCCGAAGGTTGCCAGTTCAATTCCCGGTCATGCCAACTAACGTTGTGTCCTTGGGCAAGGCACTTCACCCTACTTGCCTGGGGGAATGTCCCTGTACTTACTGTAAGTCGCCCTGGATAAGAGCGTCTGCTAAATGACTAAATGTAAATGTAAGCACCAACAACCAGCAAGGAGCCAGGATTAGATGCGGCACTCTTTTGCATATCTATGAGGCCATAATCTTGACATTACGGTTGAGAGGACATTAATGAATTTCATTCTGATGATTATTTGTTTGCATTAAACAAACGCTGTCCGGATTTATGAGACCATTCAGACACAGAATTAACATTCCGTAATGCTGCCTAATGAGAGGCCGTAACTCTCATCAAGATTGTCTGGTCTAGAGAGAGAATGCTTACTCACTGTTGTTGCTCCTATGAAACTGATGCACACCGTCAGGTTAATGATCATGTCAAGCCCACAAACTACAGCACCAGCATCTGTCGGTCTTTGACAGACATTCCCACTAAATAAGAATACAAATCCTTCGCTACATGTTTGTTCAATAAAAAATATTCTGGATGATCAAACCCATCTGAGGGTAGCAGTCAGGAGGTCCAAAAACTAAGTTTACTAGGGGGGTTGGAATTAAACAGCTAGCTACTGTTAGCTGGTAGCTAGCTGTTTTACTCATGATGGACAGCCACGGTCTGACTGGGTGGGGATGAATCATGGCAATAAACTACAAGCAGACAACTGGTAAAAGTGTCTGGTTACCTCACAACGCTTTGGGGGATTAAGGTGCCTTCTCTCCTCAGACCTAGGTTTGGTTTGATTTGGGCCTAGATATGGACTTATATCATTAGCATTAACTTTACCGCATTAATACCGTTTTTTTTATTTATATATGGCTCCAGCACAGTGGAGCGCCCGCCCCCCAGCCAATTTTATGAATATAGTCAACAATAAAACTTAACATTAACATAACACTGTCAAATTCGGCAGCTTGATTGAACAAAAGTTATTCACATACACCTGTACGTCTAGGCACATTTTAAAAACGGTATCCTAAACTCTTCCAGTGGAATATCTCATGCGTCACTTCTCCAGTTCAGAGAGAAGTGTCGGTATTTTACCACAAGGACTGAACAGAACAGGGAAGACTGAACCCACACCAGTGTGGAGTTGAAGTACGATCCGTGCCTTGCTCTGAGACTCGTCTTGTCACAATCCGCATCAGCCAGAAGAGAAACGTACCAACAAAGAGCATCTGGCAGCCTGTGCAAACGAGGACAACATGACACCATTAGAAATCAGCTTATGTAAGTGAGAAGAGGGGGCCTTGAGGTGCATTGTTTTTTTTTGTCTCTGGTTGCCCCCCCCCCGCCCCCCCCCCCCCCCCCAACCCAACCTTCTTATTTCTTTTATTAGTAAACAAGTTGACACGCAAACTGCCTGTGTGTGAGATCTATGCTGTGTGGTAGTTTGACAAGGCAAAAAGTATTCCAGGCAACACCCACATTGTCATGTTAGACATATAGGTTTTAGGACACAGGAATTGATGTTGTTCTCGTAAACCATAGACCAGTGTCCACAATAAACCCCTCTGAAAGATTTACAAGATTGACAGGACCTTTGATTTTAGGTCAGCTGTTTTTTTATGGGAAAGAAGTTTAACTTTAAATCAAGGGCTGACATCAGGCTGCGCTCAGCCTGATTTAAGGTGACCTTAAGCTAAGGTGACATAGTGATGTCAGTGGGATGAATGAGTTAGCGATGTGATGCATGTGGAAATAGCTTTGTGAGTCAAAGTCTAGCTTCTGAGCCTGTCATTGGTCGATCAACAACATGTGACAGTCTGTTGACACACAGAAACGCCAGACAAACATTATGACAAACATTATAACATGCCATCAGACAAACATTATGACAAACATTGTAACATGCCATCAGACAAACATTATGACAAAGATTATAACATGCCATCAGACAAACATTATGACAAAGATTATAACATGCCATCAGACAAACATTATGACAAACATTGTAACATACTATGAGCATAACAGACATTCATGCAAACCATGACGGTGGTGATTTTATACACATCTAACATCTAGAATACTTTTTTGAGAGAGTTTGACACTTAAAACCTGCATGATAATCCAATCAGAGTAGTATACTGTGTGTACGTATATATATGTATACATATATAGTTTATGGGAGTGGATATGTATACATGTAGACAGTACAGAACCATGCAAAAGGCGCCCCAAGATATTTCCCCAGAATCAATTCAAATAATTAGATTTCAGTTATTTATTTAAAATAACACTACCCAGTACTACATATTGTTGTGTGTATTTGCTTTCTGAAGTTGTGGTGTGGTAGACTAGGGGGCCACAAGGGGCAACAGCAGGGCTGGCACATCTATCCCTGATGTGATCAAGCAGTATTAACTGTTGCTGTAACCAAATTAAAGTCTGAACGCAAATGTTTGTCTGGAACACATAAACCTTCGCTACCTGCAGAGATTGCCCATGACGCTAATGCCCATCACGTCAATTTGTCTGCTTTGAAAGAAATATAAATGTAAAAAAGGAGGAACCAGCTGTTACGGTGGAGTTCCCAGTTGGACATGCTCCTTGTCTCCTCTCATTTACTCTGTGATTTCTGCTGCCATGTGCAGCTTCTCAGAAGGAGACGCAATTAGAAAGAAGGCAAATAAACACTTATGATCGCAATTAGCCCTAAGGTAGCCAACATCTTTACCTCTGCGATTGCGATAAATGGTGTTAAATACCTCTTGATTATTGGATCGATTAGTGTCAATTGTTTTGTCAGCAGGGGGGATATATGTTTAAAGGAGAGTTCTGCTGTTACATTTGTCAGGCGACACAGTTAGAGGTTGGATTATAGCCATATCTCATGATTTGGTGCTCTGCCATCCTGGTGTTGTATAATAACGAGACATCGACGGAATTACCCTCCACATCCGTCAGGAAAAGAGGTGTTTAAAGTCAAATATGACTTTTTCATTTACATATCTGGAGAGCCCCCAGATTACTCACACTCACACACACACTCTCACACACACACACACACACTCACACACACACACACACACACACACACACACAGACAATACACACATGCATACATACACACACATCACTCACGCATGAACACACACACAGACCAACCTGCAACACACAAATACGTTGCAATTTGATTGCCAATGCATTTTTTTTTGCACACAAACACATATTCTCACTTTAGCTTATCAAGAACATCTCACTACGACTGATCACAAAGTCTTCTCCGATTTATGCAGCCCTCGGGTAGAGCGGGAGGGAGAGAACGAGAGAGGGGAAAGAGAGGAAAGCAAAGGGAGGGAGGGCGAACGAGAGTCGGAGAAGAGAGCGAGGAAGGGAGAAAAACTCTCAGTGGAGCACAAGAGCCAAGGTCACCCAGATAGAGACTGTTTTATCAGAGACGAGGGACAGACTCGTATGAAATATAGGTGAAACCACTATGTTGTCAGGTGGGGAGTTACATTCATCCCGTTCATCCAGCAGCCAGGCTGCATTACAATGCTAAAAGCGACCAGTAGCAGTTCTCACAGTCTGCCAGTGGATTTACATTTAGTCATTTAGCAGACGCTCTTAAGTACAGGGACATTCCCCCGAGGCAAGTAGGGTGAAGTGCCTTGCCCAAGGACACAACGTCAGTTGGCATGACCGGGAATCAAACTGGCAACCTTCGGATTACCAGCCCGATTCCCTCACCGCTCAGCCACCTGACTCCCTATGAGGATGTGCCAGGTATGAGAGAGGAACACGTTTATTAATATTTTGAATTCAAATGAATGATGAAAGACGCATCGCATCTCCCAAGCACTGAAAGAGACAGAATTAGAGTGAGTTCTATGAATGTGGACCAGTGGAGTTGAGGGACAGCATATGTTACATCAGTTTTATTTATTCATACATGGTACATGCAGCATTACTTTCTGATTGTGCAGACACCTGTCTACAGTGTCCCGGTTATTGGTTTTAATGTGCAGAAGACGTTTGGTATTGAAACATCCTTTGGTTCCACATCAACAATAATGTTTATACTTTTTTTGTGTCTAAGCGTGACTGTCAAAGTGTGGTAAGGGTGAGTGTGTGTGTGTATGTGTGTGTGTGTGTGTATGTTCATGCCTTCTAACCTGCCTGCTGTTTTTGTTATGCTCACAATCAAGACAACAAAAGCTGCGCACTAGTCGATTCAATTGAAAGGGGATTTTTATGTTTTGTTTTTTGAAGGGCACACAGTCGCTCTGTTGCCAATTAGGTTACCTTCTGGAGCTTTCTACCACCGTCACTGTGAAAGCCAAAACAGCATAGATACATAAATTACTCAGTTCTTTTGTGCTGTGCGCCTGGGTCTTGGCAGCAATGCATAGCTATCTGAGGTATAATGCAGTGCAACCAAGGGTTCAATCTTTTCAAAACAATGACCTTTTTCTTGGTGCAGAACAGTCTAATACACTTGAATGTCAAATAACGGCTCATGACTTACAACTGGCTGAACTAACATGGAGGAATATAGCGAAGTGTTATGGATGACATTTCTGCATTTATTTCAGTACTTTTCCTTTTTAGTTTAGATTAATATCACTGGCACTCCAACCATGAATAAAGTCAAATCACGTTTCATACAGCATCTCCACTCGCAAACCCGTCCAGTGAAGGAGACGGGTGCAGAGGAATCACACCCTAACTGTTTTATTTTATTTTATAATGACTTGGACATGGCTCTTATTCATGCAGTCACAAGAGGAAACAGCTCAGACAGACTGTGCGGGCAATTTGCATGCTCCTTTGCAGAGGCCGTTTGGAGGGAGCCGTGAGCGTGGAGAAGTGAGATAGTTTACGACACAGCGAAATGGTGAATGATGGTGTTTCAAAATCTGTGCCAAGATGAAAAGGTGCATTAAGCAAAGCACTGCCACTGTTGAGTCCCACACTCCTTATCTTTGACCCACTGACTCCATTTTCATCATCCTAGTGGAGTTGTCATGTTATGCGCTGATTTGTTATAAAAGTGTTAAAATACAAACAATAGTACAAATTTATCGTGGCACACTTTCCTTTCGTATCATTTTCTGATCGACTAAAGTAAACAATCTCGATGACAATGACTACTCTGACCTCACAAACATCAATCCCGTTGCGTTTGTTTGTGAGTTCAGCACGGAAGAACGTCTAAGATGCAGGCTTTCTGAAACAAGTGTCTGTGCACTCGAGCATAAACGAGAGAAACTTATTTGTTTGAGTAATCAGCAGTGAAGGTCAGAACGCGTTGCGATGCCTGTATTCGTGACAGAGCATGAAACGCAGAACCTGGACGAGCAGGTCTCCACATCTTGAATGACAAACAGAAAACGCAGACATTGAGGGATTCCTGGGTACGACAGATTGGAATCAGGAGAAATGATGACTGGGCTCAAGTACCCTCCGCGTTTTACCACCAATAATTGATTTTCAAACATAGATATGGAGCAAGTCATTTGTTCTGATGAAAGGTTGACTAAGAAAAAACGAAATAATTGTCAAATACTGTGCTGTACCACATATAGTAGGCTACCTCCATCCTATATAGACATAGAATTAGTATTGGTATAATATAGTATTAGTTAGTTGAGATAGATTATAAGTAGCATCAATGAATGAACAAGGGAAACCTCCCAGAGACATGATTTGAGGTAAATCTTTGGTATGGTGATTAGCCTTTCAATGCAAGTACATACTTAAGGGTGATGATCTGGCACAAACAGTAGCAATCTACAACAATAGCTGATTAGAGACACTGTTTCTCTTCTCTTCCAGAGGACCAAACAGTTAGGATAAAAAATAAGATAAATTCCAAGTGACAAATAAATGCCTCTGGTGAACGAGTCATCCCAAGATGAAATTGTTCTGCGTGAGGTCTGTGATAAAATATTCATATTTCTCGTTTTTTGTTGTTTTTTGAGGCAATCAGGAAGTGTTGCCTTATTTCATGGTTTTTGATGAGACCCACTGTGCAGAGGGCATCTCCATTACCATTGCTGTTAATAGAGAGTTTCCCTCTTTGACATTTCAACAGCGACACACAAAGATAAGCATTTGGCAGTTTTGACAGGGTGAAACATATCATTTGGAGAGATGGAGAGTAAGTGAGAGGGACTGATAGAATGAAACAGAGAGGGGTTTGAGACATGTCAATGTCGGCCTGGGTTTGAACGACATCATGATAATGATATTTCAAACACAGCCTCTTGAGCTTTACTGTACTGTATGAATGACATCACCATTTAGGTGATGTCATTCCAATGGTGAGAGGACCGCAGTCTACAGAGAACTGCATCTCATTCACGCGTATTCACGTACAGAAATATATGCAATTCAAGTCTATTTCATGTGCGCGTGTTTGCGAGCGTGCTAGCATGCTCAAACTTATGCTGTCAAATCCCTCGGAGTGTTGTGATCTAACTTGTAATGAGCACCTTATCTACTTATCCTCATCCTAAAAACCATTGTCTATAAAAATGTATTTCCATGATGTACAGGATTTTGCACAAACTTACCATCCCTAATGGGACAGAGATCAAGGTATGAATATGGATTACAGTGTCGAGTTGGAAACGACTTTAAGTATTGATTTACATTCTCCAGGCCTTGGCGGGGAGAAGATGATGATATGCCTGATTTTGTATTTGTTTCAGATTTAAAATCTATTTCGGAGAGTTATCCCGTGACAGCTTGCGAAAGCCGATTGTCTGTTTCCTTCCCGTCGGAATCTTAAACGTTATTCGTACCTCATCCCTGCATGAATATGGTTCCTCATGCACAGACCTGGAGAACTTTATTTCCATTAAGTTTACATTAACTTCCATGCAACTGCATAGCAAAACTTGTAGCAACAACACTGTAAATACAACTGCTACGTATTTAGGGTTAGAGATATAGGTTCTAACCAAAATGTAAGAAAGCCCAGTATGGGGGAGGGGGTGAGTGGATGTTGTAAAAGGGGCAGTTGAAGGCTGTTACTAAAAGAAGATTGATGTTAACAACCACAAGCCCAACCTCCCTCATACCAAGTTTCACTTGAGTACCTGTCTGGTACTGCCAAACCATAATAAAGTGTAACTACATGTTCATACTGTACGTAACTAGGTATATAATCACAAGATAGGTCATGTGACCTTAAAGTGTTTATCTTCCATTCGGACACCTTCTATCCAATTATTGTACATTACGGTACCTAACTCATGTTAGTATTGACATTATAAAGATGATATGTGACAAGATGAAGTTAAGTTGAAACTATTCAATTCATGGTAATCGTTCAGAAATTCATGTCTGTTTTAAAAAGGTGTTACAAATGCAAAATAATGTCTATTTAGAAAAGGGTGTTTAAAATACTTAAATTATGAGTTATAAACATGAATAATGTTAATTTTCCGTATGGTTGTTGTGAAGATCGATAATCTGTCAGAAAGTAACCAAATACTTCTGGATTGATTGCTCCTGCCTTTCAACTGTAGAAAAAGTGCGGCTTTTCTCTCTCCTTTGATAAACATCTGAATGAGCAACACTGTTGTGTTGACCGTGACTGTATTTCTTTTCTCAGTGCTCTTTTCAGGGGCACAACAGATACGTAGGAAGGCGGAAAATTGAAGAAAGTCATTTCAGTACAATGCACTTTCGTCGGGTGGTTAATTTTGGCAGGTGATTCACTGCCTACATTAGGGAAACAACAAAGCACTATTATTAGACATTCACGTGCTGTTTTTCTTTAAAAAAAGAACAACGTCTACCCTTTGTATATTTGCTTCGGCCTATACAACTATTATCCCTCACCGACGCCGTGGTCTAATCGACATTGTCCTTGAGCTGAATGTGAGTAGTGAAAATGTTTGTTTGGTGCGTGTTGGATTCATTTCATCCTCTGTCAGCAAAGCGTAAGTAATAGGGTCAACCTCTTGCATGTCCTTCATGTGTGGCATCGCTCTACTTGAGATAGATTATTATCACCGTTCACGTCATGCCCTCGATGGACCGGCGGCACTCCCTCTAATGGCTCTGTTTGCCGACGGCAGACGGCTTGCGGCCACGGTAACAGGATTACTGCAGACCCAGACCGCACTTGGCCTTGGACACCGAGCAAAAGCCACAGATGCCGACTGCACTCGACTGCTCAGAAACGCACGGCAGCGACAAGCAAATATAATGGAAGGCACATAGGCTACGTAGCCTACACACAAAGGGTACTTGAGTGGTATCTGCTCTTCCCAAGGTTTCTTCCATTTTTTTCTTCAACGCTTTCATCCTGAGTTTTCCTGGGAGGTTTTTTCGTGCCTCCCTTAGGGTTTAGCTTGCAGGTGCTAATCTATGGGCAGGGCACGTGAAGCCGTCTGTGACATATTGCTGGTAAAAACGCCTAAACAAATAAAATGTGATTTGAATGACGTTGTTCTATATATCTTCATATCCCTCTTCGTATATGTGCACACGTACGGCACAACCTAGATTTCAGCTGGTGTGAATGAAACTGTTGAATTCATAAGGGTGTCAGAGTTAAGAGAAGCGAGGGTGTTATTAACCCCTGCCCACAGTTTAAACAGTCTTCATGGTCCGAAGCGAATGCAGTAAACCCATCACGGAGATCGCTGGATGGTCACGGAAGATAGAAGAGGTCTACTCCCAGATCGTTTAATAATTACATCTCTCAATCTCTTCTATTCGTTTAATATTCTCACTGATACGAGCTATATTTCCCTTCACATGTTTTATTCAGGAGTCATTGAAATGTTTCAATTTGCTCTCAATCGTATGGTGCGATATAGCACCCACCCCCACGTGTACAGTGCCTGGGAAACTGTCCCTCGTCATGTCTGTGGGCTCTCTTATCTGGCAATTACCCCTGAAGCCAGGACTGGATGTTCACTTGAAGTGAAGCTATCCAGCGTGTTTATGAGTCATTATGTGAGTAAGCTGATATAAGAATCCCTATAGAGGGTTTGTGGAAGCGCTCGTATTCATTATGCGCGTCAATGTATTTTATCTGTATAAAGTCTCAGTATTAAAGTTCCAATTCCAACTCAGAGGAAGTCTACTGTATTTTCTATGACTGCAGATATGTATTACTGCCTCAGATGAAGTCTTCTGTATTCTAGAACTGCTGTGACATTTTAGCTCAGATAAATGGTTCTACATTGTACAACTGCATACATGTTCTACTTCAGATGCATTCTATATTCTAGAACTGCAGAGATGTTGGGAAAGGCATTGTGTAGCATGTGGGTGGAGCAGATGGCGTATTTTCTCATTAGTTCAGATGTAGAAAATTCCATGGCACCACGATGAACATTCATCAGGTATGTTCATGACTAATAGCTGTGTAATTAATTTCTCCTACGTGCAGAGGGACAAATAAAAGACAAAGAGAATCAAAAGGGGTTATTGAATGTTTGTCTTTGCGCGTTAACATGATGTATTAAAACCTGTTGACGTCTGTGTGTTAGTCTGGGGACTAATGAGATATCTATGGTTTCCTAATTGAGCACTCGTTAAATCCTCTTAAACTGAGATAAAGACAAAAGCATTGAGCTTGATTACAACTTTAGTTGTAAAATGCTTTGTCTCCACACATGTTTGGTGGTTCATGTTTATGTATTTCCTCGAGCGTGTGCTGTGATACCCAACGGTAACGCTTTGACTGAAGTCTAGTAATCCTCTGCCTTCCTAACTTCCGTCGTGACTGACAGGAGCGTGTGTCAAAGTGAGGTTCGAAGATCCTGTGGGTCTGACCGGTCACGGCCCCAGACCTACCTCGCTGATAACACACGTTAAGGTTTCCGTTTCCAGTTCTCCCGTGAGCTATGCAGCGAGGATTTAATCTTCTTCAATCAGTATTCATGAGAAGCACAGAGTCATTGAGGGGAGAATGTGAGACCGTCACATGATTACTGGTTAATGAATCTGTTTAAGTACAACTCAGTCAGTTTTCATTTTAATGGAATGTTGACACTGGATGCAAGCCACTGGGACGTGATTCACAAGCCATTACGTCTGTGAAAAACAGGCCGCTAGCGAGCCTGTTACTGGAGGTCTGGATCTTTCTGGGGTTTTGGTTTTAGAGCTTAAGTGGCCACTAACCCTATCTTGTCAATGAGTGTGATTCAGTGATCAATTATGCACCGGGAAATAAACAACAGCCTAGACTGGACTATAGAGTACACTAACCTCTAGTATCTCACGGTGTAGCCTTGACCTCCATCAGTCATCGTTAAGAAGGGTGAGACGTCCTCTATCCTGATCATGCTGTTATCAGATGGCTGTGACATCTTCAGCCTCCTCCCTCTCTCACTCCGGCCCATAATATCCCCCCATCTCTCCATTCTTCCACTGTTCCATCCTTCCATAAGTCCTCCCATCCCCCCTCCATCCCCCCTCCATCACTCCTTTATCAGTTCTCTATCACCCCTATGTCACTCCTCTATCATCCCTCTCTCCCTTCCCTCCGTCACCCCTCTATCACTCCTCTATCACCCCTCTCTCCCTTCCCTCTGTCACCCCTCTATCACTCCTCTATCACCCCTCTCTCCCTTCCCTCCGTCACCCCTCCACCCCTCCTCCATCCCATCCCTCCATCACTCCTTCCCCCATCACTCTTTCCCCCATCCCTCCATCCCTCCTCCGTCCCATCCCTCCATCACTCATTTCCCCCATCCCTCCATCCCTCCTCCGTCCCATCCCTCCATCACTCCTTCCCCCCATCCCTCCATCCCTCCTCCGTCCCATCCCTCCATCACTCCTTCCCCCATCCCTCCATCACTCCTTCCCCCCATCCCTCCATCACTCTTTCCCCCCATCCCTCCATCCCTCCTCTGTCCCATCCCTCCATCACTCCTCCGTCCCATCCCTCCATCACTCCTTCCCCCCATCCCTCCTCTGTCCCATCCCTCCATCACTCTTTCCCCCCATCCCTCCATCCCTCCTCTGTCCCATCCCTCCATCACTCCTCCGTCCCATCCCTCCATCACTCCTTCCCCCCATCCCTCCTCCGTCCCATCCCTCCATCACTCCTTCCCCCCATCCCTCCATCACTCCTTCCCCCCATCCCTCCATCACTCCTCCGTCCCATCCCTCCATCACTCCTTCCCCGTATCCCTCCTCCGTCCCATCCCTCCATCACTCCATCCCTCCATCACTCCTTCCCCCCATCCCTCCTCCGTCCCATCCCTCCATCACTCCTTCCCCCCATCCCTCCATCACTCCTTCCCCCCATCCCTCCATCACTCCTCCGTCCCATCCCTCCATCACTCCTTACCCCTATCCCTCCTCCGTCCCATCCCTCCATCACTCCATCCCTCCATCACTCCTTCCCCCCATCCCTCCATCACTCCTTCCTCCCATTCCTCTGTCACAGGGACTTGGCCAGTGCAGAAAGAGAATACTTAAAATAATCCTGGCAGGTGGGAAAGAGCTCTAAAGAGGAACCTTCGTGTTTGATACCCTGGTCCTCACAGAGGACGGGTCTCTAAGGAGGAACGCGGAGGGGAGTAACTGGAACGAGAATTGTTTCTCTGAGTGGGAACCCCTCTCCCTTCTTTTGCTCTTCTCCCTCTCGCTGCCCATTCTCTGTGTCTGTCTCTGACTCTTTTGCCCTCCCTTATCTCTCACATGCTCCTTATCTGTCTTTTGGGTTATCTTTATACTGGGTTTGTATTTTGTATCAATTGATTGGCTTCTGTTTCAAGTCCTTAATTAATGTGTAGGGTTGTGAATGGACATTGTGTCCTCATGGCTTCTTACATAACAAATTAGCATGTTTTGTCTACATATGAATATACTGCATATTAACTGTATGTCTATATATAAACAGAACAACAGAAAGATAAATATACTATATATTTATATATAATTTGGTTTACTTCATCAGTCATTGCAGATCCTTCAAAGGTCATTTTCCCCCAGCAAGCATTAATCCTCTCTCTCTCTCTGTGTTGTTTTGTTTTGACAGAGCCTTCGAGTGGGGTTTTCCTTGGGGCTGAGGTTGTTTTGTATTCCAGAGCAGGAAGGGCTTGTTGAGAGGAGATGCCAGGAGTTATGCTCTGGCCGGTTTATCTTCCTCCATAGCCTGCCAGTACACCCAAACAGTGGGGACAGATGTTTGCAGAGAACTTTTGCAGAAAGCTCTGTGGGCAGGTGTGTGCACAGGTGTGTGTTTGTTTGTTTGTGTGTGTGTGCATGTGTAGTTGTGTGTGGGTGTGCTCTGGTGTGTGTGTGTAAGTGTGTGTGTGGGAGGGTGGGTGTGCATGTGTGTGTGTGCCCAGGTGTTTTGGTGCATGTGTGTGTGTGTGTGCCTAAATGCGTCTGTGTGTGGGTGCATGTGTTTGTATAGGTGTGTGTGTGGGTACATGTGTGTGTGTGTGGATGTTTCTGGCTGTGTCTTGCCGTGTAAGAGCAGCTGGTTTTACGTCTCAGTCTCTCCTCCAGAGACCTCCCTGTGTTTGAGTCAACCCTAATAGAAATGTAATGGAAAATCCCCACCTGTCTCTAGTTTCCATTGACATTCTCCTCCTGACCTTCTACCGCAATCCTTCCCAGATCCAGCGGGTAGGGGGGCTCTCCTGTCCCCCCTGGAGGGGTGGAGCAGCGGGGGGCTCACTCTCGATGGGGGGTGGTGGTGGGAGGTGTCTCATCCTGGACGAGGGGAGGGATGAGGCAGGGGGTCTCACCCAGAGGGGCAGAACATGGCAGAGCTCTCGCTGATGCCACCCTCGCATCCTTCCATCATCCCTCCATCATCCCTTTATCATCCCTCTATCATCCCTCTATCAAAACTCTATCATCCCTCCATCATCCCTCATCATCCATTTATCATCCCTCTATCATCCCTCTATCATCCTTCTATCATCCCTCCACCATCCCTCTATCATCCCTCTATATCCCTCCATCATCCCTCCATCATCCCTTTATCATCCCTCCACCATCCCTCTATCATCCCTCTATCATCCCTCCATCATCCCTTTATCATCCCTCTATCATCCCTCTATCATCCCTCCACCATCCCTCCACCATCCCTCTATCATCCCTCCATCATCCCTCTATCATCCCTCTATCATCCCTCCATCATCCCTCTATCATCCCTCCATCATCCCTCCATCATCCCTCTATCATCCCTCCATCATCCCTCTATCATCCCTCCATCATCCCTCCATCACCCCTCTATCAAATCTCCATCATCCCTCTATCATCCCTTTATCATCCCTCTATCATCCCTCTATCATCCCTCCATCATCCCTCCATCATCCCTCTATCAAATCTCCATCATCCCTTCATCATCCCTCTATCATCCCTCTATCATCCCTCCATCATCCCTCCATCATCCCTCCATCATCCCTCTATCATCCCTCTATCATCCCTCCATCATCCCTCTATCATCCCTCTATCATCCCTCCATCATCCCTCCATCATCCCTTCATCATCCCTCTATCATCCCTCTATCATCTCTCCATCATCCCTCCATTTCTCCTTCCCTCCGTCCCTTCCTCTCTCCATCCCTTCTGCCTTTCACCCCCCCTTCCCTCCATTCCTCTCCATCATCAGGTATGCATGGCAGCAAGTGAGACATTCCGGCTGCTCCTCCTCCATCCCCCCTCCTCCTATAGATTCCACTGTCTGTCCCTTCATTCCTTTCAGGAAACACCCGTGCATCGATTCAAACAGGAGACCGTAAGAAAGACTCAGGACACGTTCAGTCCCAAGTCCATGAGTTATGGACTCAATTAGAAGCGCTCGGGATGCATTCCAGGGTTGAATATTTTGATGGTCCCGGCAATCAAAAATTAACAACTGTCAGTGACCTTGACCAGTGTCACGAAGAAGCAGCGTTAGGTTGCAGAGTGAGTTTCTCTGAGTCTCCTGGTGCTAATAAAGCGTTGAGCCTCTCTCCCAACAAAATCTGTTAAATAAATCATTATGGCAGTTGTTGGTTGGCACCCCAGGGCATTTGGAGTTACACTGTTTAAATACGAAACACTGCTGGAAAGCACTACGCCGCAACAACACTCGCCTCTTGTGTCATTAGATGCTTCGGTGCTCAGAGCGGCTTTGTCATCGCTAACGTTGTTGATGGAAACCTGGTGATTTGAGAATGATGCCTGGGCTTCTGCTGGTAGCGTGAGAAGACGGTGTGTATCTCTAATAGACAGTGCGTGCGTGGATGTGTGTGTGTCCACGCGTAAGTAGGTGTGTGTCCATGTGTGTGTGTCTGCCTTCCTACCCGTGGTGTGGACATGTGGTGTGTGGACACAGTGGTCAGAGTGGACGTTCTGCTCTCCCTCTTGCTGCTGGGATCCTGGAGGGGTCGTTGACGACCAACAGCGACACAGTGGTGGACCGTCTCGACAGAGTCGTTGGGTTCCTGAGTGTGTCCATCCGTCACGGCGAGAGGCACAACAGACTGACAGGTGCATGATGGGTAATGACGCCGGCGGCTGTCACTGGGCCGGGGCCGGACGGAGGCCAAGCTCAATTAGACAGCCCATCCAATCAGACACAATGTCACTCCGCCCCTGTGTCCTCACCCCGCCCCTGCGACCTCACTCCTTCCTCTGATAGACTGGGGGACACTTGCTGGGGTCTTCATCACCCCACTGGCGTTCTTAGAGAAAAAAATGACTAGTGGACTAGTAAATTACGCCTCAACGAGGACCGTAACACGTCGTTATCATCCAACGCGTTGTCTTCCGCTCCCGAGGGAGCTCCTTGACCTCTGCCGCGTGCAGGTTTTCATTAAGGCTGATGGGTCCCGGATGCACGGCGCTGGACGATGCTCTTCTACAGGTAGAGGGGGACACAAGGTCATGTGTAATGGACTTATCTCGTCCGTATCCCCTGGCCCGCGTTCCCTGGCTTAGTGACATGATCCTCCCGGTAAACGCCGGCATCCTGAACAAACCCGCAACCTTGTGGCTAAACCGCGAGCCCTTGGGGGGCCGGGGTCCTCCGTCCTGAAAGTCAATTATGTGGCGGTAATGCAGCGTGCGTGGTCGCGTTCCCCAGGCCATCCATCATTGTCCGCGACGGCCGGTTGCATCGGCCGCCTTGTCCGCCTCATCTCCCTTTTCCATCCCCCCCCCCCCACCTCCAGTCTGTGTGGTTGGGATGAGTGTCTCCCTCTCCTTCACCCCCTACACAGCCCCGTTCCCCCCAAGGTGCCCCTTCTGAGACGTCGCCACGGCGGCAGGAAACATCAATGTTTATTTACGGTTACACAACTCAATATTATTGACGGACGCATGGAGTGCTGTCGAAGGGTCAACGATAATCTCCCCCCTGAAGCACCATTGACCTTAGTTTTTTTTAATGAAATGGTTGGTCTCGCGCAAGCTGGCCAAGCCCTCACACGAGTATCGCTTCTCAACATTTCTGTTGTGCTTTTTGCACGTGTTGGCATACAAACCAGTGTTGTTTTAGAGTACTTCAGTCACATCGCTGCATTGAGAGGTTTAGTCTGTGACAGTTGGTTTGTGGGTTTGGATCTCACAATCTGCACGAAGCAGGGGTGCAAAACGAAGCATCGCATGTTAAAGAACTCTGAGCGGGTGAGAGCTTTAGATTCTGCAGAGGGTGCCTGATGAGTTGGTGGAGAGAGACAGAAGGGCCAATCCTGAGGCTTGAGGGTCCAATCACAACATCAGTTGAGGGGCTGGATCGATACCATCTCTGCGACCAATTTTACAGTTCTGTGGGCAGGGACGTCGCTCCCGTAATGAAGCTGTTCTCCTCCCTCTGGCTTCATCCTGTCAATGCACGAGACGGGGACTGATGACGCGAGCGGTGCTTTTGGGGCAAAGTCACAAAGAGGAAGACAAAAAGAAAACATCTTTAGCATTCGATAATGTCTTAGTTTGATCAACTCGAAATACTTCTTGCTTGGCTTTGTGGCTGTCAGCTTAGATTACTTGGAGGGCTGGGATTGTGACTTTTGGCCCAGATACAGCCTCCCATTGGAGAGCAAGCATTGACAGCAACTCTTGACACCGAGAGTCGGTGTGCTCCGGTCTTCTGGGCTGGCCGGAGACATGACGGAGCAGTCGGACCCATAGATATATATAAAGACTAGATGTCTTACGGCGGAGTCTAGAACGTCCGCACATGGCAGCCATCTTGCTACAGTCAACTCGCTCACCCATAACATTGTGTTGATGCTACATGTACTTTTTAAAGGACCATAACCTGCTCAATTTTCAACCGATTTTTAAACGGTTTGGTTTGTTATCAACGTCAGAGATGCCGGTATGCCACTGCATACTTCTATTCTATAAAAAAAAACAAACATAATTATTCATAAGTATGCAGTGGCATAACGACATCTCTGACGTTGATAACAAACCAAACCGATTAAAAATCGGTTAAAAATGTCTGGTCATTTAAAAAGTACATGTAGCATCAACACAATGTTATGGGTGACCGAGTTGACTGTAGCAAGATGGCCGCCATGTGCGGAAGTTTGACTCCGTTGTCCGGCAACGCGGACAAAACATCTACCCTTTATATATATCTATGGTCGGACCAGCCCTGAGGGCTTGTAGTGGAGTCTGTCCAGCCTCCGTCCAGCCTCTGGTCCGTGCCAGGTCTGATGAAAGAACATGAAGTTGGGCAGTCACGCTTAGAACCACCGGGAGGTTTAGAACCACTGGGAGGTTTAGAACCACCGGGAGGTTTAGAACCACCGGGAGGTTTAGAACCACCGGGAGGTTTAGAACCACCGGGAGGTTTAGAACCACCGGGAGGTTTAGGAGGCCAGAGAGGGACAGGGAGCAAACCTTCCATGTTGGCTGTAGACAGCCAGGCCGGTCAGGCTGTAGACAGCCAGGCCGGTCAGGCTGTAGAAAGCCAGGCTGGTCAGTGGGGTTAAAGAGCAGCTGTGTGGCCACAGGGTCAGTCTGCTGAGAGGGCTGAGTGATGGGCCTGCTGCAGGAAGTGATGGGCCTGCTACAGGAAGTGACACGGACGTGGGGAGGGATGCTTGTTGTTGTTGCTTTCATCACTGTTTCGCTGATGTTGTGATTCTGACAAAGTCCTTGAAATTCCAGTGAATTACTGCATAGGCAAAAAATAATGTATCTTTGTACTTAAACTTTTCTTGGTCATTGTCTCAACTTTTCCACATCTTTGCATATTGTCTGGAGGGCTGGTTGTATGATTAGTTGACATGTTCTGTACTCTTGGACCCGTTTTCTCCCAGGCCTAAATAAAGTCCATCATGTAAATGTGAATAATTAGGGCGAGGCCAGGCATCGTCTGTTTCTGGAAGCATGTTGTCCACATCCTGTCAACTGGAAATTCATCATGCGAGACAGGAAGTGACACGGTCTTGACAGCGTCTGTCCTGAGGCGAGGAAGCTGAGAGACAGAGCGACGCCAGACTGAATATGTGAGACACAGTGACAGTGTCAACCATCAGTAGAGGACTGCAGTTAGACTGGCTGTACGCATGCCAGCGACTTAAATTAAGAAACCCATTGAACCTTACAGATACAAGTACCAGGTAACCTTTAGGAAGTGAATTTAGATCATATTTGGGTTGTTTAAATGCGACATTAGTCAGGTAAGCTGTTTGGAGTCTTGAAGAGACTGAGAGTGCTTCATGTTATAATGACAGGAAGGTAGGAGAGAGGCAGAAGGTATCGGCGATTTCGCTATTGATTTCCCATGTGTGATGTCTTCGAGTGAGAATCCTATTGGCCCTCTTTTCGAATTCCATGTATCTAACGTGTGATAATACATACCCAATTTCATGGAAATTAAAGGGATCATGCCTTTTGAAATGTAAATTGGGTATGGAGATTTAAACTAAATCAAAGTCTGTCTCCCCAGTTGACACAGACTGGAGTAAGCTTCTCATGACCCAGTACGTCTGTGCCGGTTGCAGGCTCCCAGCTCATTAAGGATGACTTACAACTCCAGGACAATTTTATTAGAGAGGAAGGAGTGTCATAATCTTGCCTTATAAAAAGCAAGCCGACAAGATTTCAGAGTTATTCTTCACTTCAGAGTTGACAGTTATCGTCCGACTGTCAAATGGATGTCTGCGCAGAATACAAATGTTGACTCGACTAGTTTTTGTGTGTGTGATATTGTAAATTAGAAAGAGAAGGTTGTTTGACAGAAGAACAAACAATTGAGAATTTAAATTTGATCTGTCTGGAGTTTTGTTTTCAGATCTAAAGTACCTCCCTTTCTCTGAGATTGTATCGGATCGAAACAATCACATCTGTGTCATTTCATTGGTTTAGACAGCTATACAGGTTGTCACGGTTATGACACAAGTCCATTCTGCAACCTGTCAACATCCCGGTCATCACAAAAAGGGACATGGAATGAAGGCGGACATTTTGACACAATCGAAGTTGTGAGGCATCTCCCGTTCCCTTCCGGACCCCCCCTCCCCCCCCTCCCCACCTCCCAGCCACAGGAGCAGAGACTCCACCTTCCTCCCCAGTCATCCACATGTTGAAGACACCTAAACACAAGCCTCACGTGGCCCGATCGGTACCCCTCCTCACGCCTTTTGTCAAGAGATCCAGTGAATCTCACCTCCTTAATGAAATCTCCCTCCTGCTTTTTATGCACCGGGCACATTTTAATTGCTAAGAAGTTTCCTAATGAATTGCTTGTGATTAATTTAGTAGGGCATCCATCCTGCAATGGTCGCCCAGAGAGAGAGAGTGGCACTTGATATTCCTCTCATGCCACCCTGCTTCCTCCCAGTAAGTGGAGAGACGGCACAGAGGCACGGAGATATCCAAGCCCCGCGACTCGATGCCTCCCGTATCAATCTGTCAACAGATACAGTCGGAGTGAGAGAGAGAGGCTAGAGAGAGAGAGAGACCAGAGTGGGGAGCTTATCGCCACAACAGGAAAAGCAAACAGTTTTCCCGACGTCAAAAAGAGTGGATGTTGTACATTTAGACATTTACATTTAGTCATTTTAGCAGACGCTCTTATCCAGAGCGACTTACAGTAAGTACAGGGACATTCCCCCGAGGCAAGTAGGGTGAAGTGCCTTGCCCAAGGACACAACATCATTTGACACGGCCAAGAATCGAACCGGCAACCTTCAGATTACCAGCCCGATTCCCTCACCGCTCAGCCACCTGACTCCTTTGTAGTTGTAATATTGTTAATGTTGTTTACAGTGTAATAAACCGACTGCACCAACACAGGGACCGGAGGTCATCAGGTTATCTGGCAGCTGTGTGGTGGGAGCGTTCTGTTGTTATGAGTCGCGGGGGTAAAGATGAATGGCTTTCAGAGACAGACTCTGGCCTTTGCTGACCTGTGACCCCTCGACCCAGGAAAGACCCCAGGAGGAGGTTGTTGAGCCTTGGAGGAATCCCATAGGTTGGCACCAAATTGATCACCCGCCTCCTCTTCACTTCTAAAAAGCACCGTTAAGGTCCTGAGACGGCCGCTTCTGCTGCCCTGGACAGTCTAGTTAAACTGGGTCAGGAAGCGCTTGTTTTTGGTACTACAGTAATAAATCCCTACTGCACAAAGATTCACAGCTGCAGATGATCAATAACCAGGTCAAAACGGGATGGGCCTCCCTCGGTGGTGTCTGAAGCACACACGGCCCGTCTGGAACCAGACAATCCCGTCTACTTCCTGTGGGAGACCAGACAAGCTACTGTCTACTTCCTGTGGGAGACCAGACAAGCTACTGTCTACTTCCTGTGGGAGACCAGACAAGCTACTGTCTACTTCCTGTGGGAGACCAGACAAGCTACTGTCTACTTCCTGTGGGAGACCAGACAAGCTACTGTCTACTTCCTGTGGGAGACCAGACAAGCTACTGTCTACTTCCTGTGGGAGACCAGACAAGCTACTGTCTACTTCCTGTGGGAGACCAGACAAGCTACTGTCTACTTCCTGTGGGAGACCAGACAAGCTACTGTCTACTTCCTGTGAGAGACCAGACAATCAACCACCTATTTCCTTTGGAACATCAGACAGTCAACCGCCTACTTCCTGCGGGACACCAGACAATCCCGTCTACTTCCTGTGGGAGACCAGACAAGCTACTGTCTACTTCCTGTGGGAGACCAGACAAGCTACTGTCTACTTCCTGTGAGAGACCAGACAAGCTACTGTCTACTTCCTGTGGGAGACCAGACAATCCCGTCTACTTCCTGTGGGAGACCAGACAAGCTACTGTCTACTTCCTGTGGGAGACCAGACAAGCTACTGTCTACTTCCTGTGGGAGACCAGACAAGCTACTGTCTACTTCCTGTGAGAGACCAGACAATCAACCACCTATTTCCTTTGGAACATCAGACAGTCAACCACCTACTTCATGTGGGAGATCAGACAATCAACTACCAATTTCCTTTGGAAAACCAGACAGTCAACCGCCTACTTCCTGCGGGACACCAGACAATCCCGTCTACTTCCTGTGGGAGACCAGACAAGCTACTGTCTACTTCCTGTGAGAGACCAGACAATCAACCACCTATTTCCTTTGGAACATCAGACAGTCAACCACCTACTTCATGTGGGAGATCAGACAATCAACTACCAATTTCCTTTGGAAAACCAGACAGTCAACCGCCTACTTCCTGCGGGACACCAGACAATCATCCGCCTACTTCCTGCGGGAGATGCAGACGATGGAGCAGGGGCTGATCACCTCAGGAGAGGCACCCCAGGAAACTAATCTGCACTTGGATGTGAGACAAGGATGCTGTCGCCAGGATCTGCCCGCAGGGACCCTGCGCATGGAGGAGATTAATATGGCAGTACTAGGGAAACACCGGCCTGCTCATAAGGAGACACTTAATAACCTCAATACATCTAACCCAGGCAGCTGCTGGACGTTCATAAATCGTCCTCCTTGGGAAGGACAATGCCACGTCTTAATTGGCTGGGCGCTAGGTGGAGAGTGTAAACACACACAGGTCCAATAACGGTAGGAGCGCATTGTTCGCAGTGTTGTGTGGCGGAGGGGAGATTGATGAGCGCTTTGCAATCAAGCGCTAAAAGTCTGCAGATGGAGAGAGAGGAACACATTGAGAGGAGGAGAAAGACTGTGGAGAAAATATAAAAAGATAGGGATGGCCGTGTGTGTGTGTGTGTGTTTGTGTGTGTCTGAGGTGAATGTATGAAGGCTGTGTGTGTGGTGGGGAACACTGCGTGTGTGAGTGGGTTTGCGGCAGGGATAGGGTGTGTGTGTGTTGGGAGTGTGTGTGTGTGTGTGTGTGTGTGGGTTGAAGGCATTCCAGCATTGTTATTCATGGGTTTGTGTGCCCGGGTTCAGCTTTGTCACCCAGACCACCTGCTCAAGGCCTGATTACCATTAGATTGCATGACAGTGGATTGAGATGAGAGTGTAATTAGGAGGAACAACACTGGCACAGCTTGGCAAGGTGGCACAGGGAGACACAATGTCTGCTGGGGTTTGCGGGAGGAAGACTGACTGTCACACTACATCACATCGTACACAGCAATTTACTGTAACATCAGGAGTGGTCATTTTACTCGATGAGTGTTTTTATAGGTCCACTCTCATAAGATGGACATGTATAAACTGGTAATTTCAATAAAAAAACATTGCTGTGTATGTAGGGGATGATAAGGAAAATTGGGGAGAGGGCAAGTCAACAAATATTCAAGGGTAAATATAATCAGAAGTGTTTTTCCCCAAAACACAAATCACTTGCTCATTTCCAACCACATGTTCCACACGGAAATAAAAATTAACTTCTAAATAGAAGGCGTGACTTTGAATATTCCTTCTGTTTGGCCATATAAAATGAATTCTCAGTGCAGCAAACAAGAAAATCCCTAACAGAAATCAATTCATTCCATAAATTAGATGCAGTGCCAGTAGACACTGTGGAATGACTGGCAAACTGATTTCACCTGAGCCATGGATTCACTGAGCCATGACGCTGGCTGCTAGCTGTCTGGGATTGACTACGGCCCTCTCGCAATGTGCTGCTCCAGGACTGTGTCCTGTGTTCTGTGTTCTGTGTTCTGTGTTCTGTGTTCTGTGTTCTGTGTCCTGTGTCCTGTGTCCTGTGTTCTGTGTTCTGTGTCCTGTGTTCTGTGTCCTGTGTTCTGTGTCCTGTGTCCTGTGTTCTGTGTTCTGTGTCCTGCGTCCTGTGTCCTGTGTTCTGTGTTCTGTGTTCTGTGTCCTGTGTCCTGTGTCCTGTGTTCTGTGTCCTGTGTCCTGTGTTCTGTGTTCTGTGTTCTGTGTCCTGTGTTCTGTGTCCTGTGTCCTGTGTCCTGTGTTCTGTGTTCTGTGTTCTGTGTTCTGTGTTCTGTGTCCTGTGTCCTGTGTCCTGTGTTCTGTATTCCATGTTCTTCTTACATGTTCTTCTGTATTCTTACATGGCATGGTCATCTGCAGACATGGTCACCTACTGTCCTACAGCTTGTTCCAGAGATGACAGCCTCAATAGAGAATATGGAGGAGGTGGGGGAAGAGGAGAAAGAATATAAGAAGGTGGAGGAGTCGGAGGTGGAGGAGGTGCTGCGTAAGGAGAGTGGCCTCCCTGGTTCATCTCTGAGGAACGGCAGGAAACAGCGGAGGATTCCAAGAAAACCTGTATTCTAAGTCAGCTGACATCTTCACACTGATATCTACTTATTTAGGATATCTTTATTTCTAACTCATGCTCTATCTAGCTGTTTATCTATGTCTGTCCATCTATCCATTTCTCTCTTTTAAAACACGCATTTTAAATTTATTTACATACATATGTTCATAGAAATGGTATTCCCCTCTCCCACTCACTCTCGTTCTCTCTCTTTGAAGACTGTATTAGTACGTGGTACAGTTGCCTACAAAATCTGTGAACTTCAAATACCCATTACCTATATTATTACCTACTGTGAAAGGCCGTATGTCGTTTATAGCCATATATAAAACACTTAACAGCATCTTTAGAAGGGAATTTCTATTTTGAGCGCACCAGTTCTAATTTCTCTGGTGTTTCAGAGAGGCTGCTTTCTCCTCCAGGCATTCCTTCTGGCGGACTTGCTTTGAGAGGCCATTTGAGGAGTGATTACCTTTTTAAAGCTCTTCCCTGGCAGGAGTGGCGTTCAGATCTGGGGCGACGAGCCCCGTGGAGGGGAGCTCTAGTGACAGGAGCCTCCACACCCTGCAGAGACACTCTCACTCAGACTTAATTACCCCCAAACTCTGGAACAGGTGTCTCCAGGCAGACAGACGGGCAGTCCGTTAGACAGGTAAGACAGGCAGGCGCTGTCTGATAGGTAGACAGACAGACAGACAGACAGAGAAAAATACAGTCAGACAGTCAGACAGTCAGACAGTCAGACAGTCAGACAGTCAGACAGATAGACAGATAGACAGACAGACAGACAGACAGACAGACAGTCAGACAGACAGGTAGACAGAGACTATTATTATTTATGTGAATGACGATGCACATATCTATTGCTATTTGCACTGCAACTTTTCACCAAAAACGAGCTGTAAATTGACCAGCCCTCTGACAAAGGTTTTCTTTCTTTCTTTCTTTCTTTCTTGTTATCTGCCTGATATCTCTGCAATACACCATCGAATGTTCCTCTGCTCTCCTGCTCCATCCGCTTCTCGTTTGAACTGTCAGGCTGTCAATCCATCTGGTATCTCCCAGGACCCCTCTCTATGTTATCAGATCTGAGGATGAGGTGCCTGTGGGGAGCACTGCTAAGGGGTGATGGGGGGGAGGAGAGGCTGAGATAGGCTAAGAATAACTGAGAGAGGCTGGAGAGAGGCTGGAAGAAGCTGATAGAGGCTGGGGAGGAAAAGGAGTGGCTTAGAGGGGCTGAGAGAGTCTGTTCGAGGCTGTGAGTCTGGGGATAGGCTGGGTCAGGCTGAGTGAGGCTGGAGAGGCTGGGTCAGGCTGAGGGGTAGTCTGTCAGAGATGGACCAAGGCTGGGGAAAGGCTGGGGAGAGGTTGGGGAGAGGCTGGGGAGAGGTTGGGGAGAGGCTGGGGAGAGGTTGGGGAGAGGTTGGGGAGAGGCTGGGGAGAGGTTGGGGAGAGGCTGGGGAGAGGTTGGGGAGAGGCTGGGGAGAGGCTGGGGAGAAGTTGGGGAGAGGTTGGGGAGAGGCTGGGGAGAGGCAGAGGGAGGCTGAGGCAGGGTGAGTAAGCAGTTTCGTCTGGTGTGTGTACAGGTGCTCTCTTCTTCAGAGGTGAACTTCTCCTCTGTGTCTCTTGCCAGACAGATGTCCCTATTGGCTCTGCAGGGAGCCTGTGATTAGCCCAACTGATGGAGTTTCCTCAGTTTCCAGCAACACTGTCCACTGCAGACAGAATGATTGGAGTTCCAGGCCAGTACATCAACAGGCCTGATTCTCTCAGTGTTGGACAACGTTAATGCTACATGTATACTGACTTGTTACGTTCATGAACATCAGATCCTGACTGATTAATGCTTGTTTGGTTTCTCAGGGTGTGTGCATGTTTGTGTTTAAATATGTGTGTTTTATGTGTGTGTGTGTGTGCTTGGGTGTGTATGCTGGTGTGCGGAGTCTTCTCAATCTAAGTGATACCATCAGTGGGGTTCCACCTCCGAGCAGCGGCCTGTCACTTCATCTCTCCTCTCCCTCCACCAACCTCTCCCTCTCTCTCCCTCCACCACCCTCTCTCTCTCCCTCTGCTTCAACCTCTCTCTCCCTCCACCACCCTCTCTCTCCCTCCACCACCCACACTCTCTCCCTCCACCACCCTCTCTCTCCCTCCACCACCCTCTCTCTCCCTCCACCACCCTCTGTCTCCCTTCACTACCCCTCTCTCTCCCTCCACCACCCCCTCTCACTCTCTCCCTCCGCCACCCCTCCCTCTCTCCCTCCACCACCCCTCTCTCTCCCTCCATCACCCCCTCTCTCTCCCTCCACCACCCCCTCTCTCTCCCTCCACCACCCCCTCTCTCTCCCTCCACCACCCCTCTCTCTCCCTCCACCACCCCCTCTCTCTCCCTCCACCACCCCCTCTCTCTCTCTCCCTCTCTCTAACTCTCCCTCTCTCTCCCTCTGCCTCGACCTCTCTCTCTCTTCCGCCACCACCCTCACTCTCTCCCTCCCTCCCTCTCCCTCCACCGGCCGTTCCCCCCTACAGTCAGTCATGCATGAATTATACATTAGGTAATAACACAAGTGTAGCAGGCATGAATATTTGACTGCGCTCACTCCCTCTGTGCTACTATTTAGCGGCATAACGAAGCCGTTTTTCGTGGCGGTAAACATTTCGCCCCTCGCTGATCCTGCCAACCCTGTACCCTCCTCCGTCACGTTGATGATCACAGCTGATGTGTGACGCATCAGACGGTTGACAGACTTACAAAGAAGCTTAGTCTCTAATAAGGACTGCTTGTCAACGATATCACGCCAGCCATGGTGACTGCTTGTATGAACGATGCTTGCCCCGAGTGTTACGTGGGTGATATTGTTACTTGTCATTGATTCACGCGTGCTGAACTACCCCCCCCCCCCCCCCCCCCCAGGAGAACAACACAGAGCTGTATGGGGCGGGAGAACAAAAGATTGAAGATGTTGTTGATTAGGGTTGATGTTGATCAAACCGCTTCAATTTCATGCTTGAGAAGACCCTTGATCACAAGGTTGGAAAATTATGTGAATGCAGTGTGTGTGTGTGTGTGTCAGGCTGCATATTTGTGTGTACGTTTATGTAAGTGTGGATACCTCTGTGTGTTTGTGTTAGTGTGTTTATATGTGTGTGTTTTGATCTCGCATGAAAGGACACGGTCTCCATCTCTAAACAAGGTCGATCCCAAACATCTACCAAGTTGAAAAGTTTTTCGCTGACAGCATCACTTGTTCTTGGTTGATCAGTGGCAGGATTTACAGGAACGTTTGACATGGCAGACAGGAGACCAGAGAAGTTTTCACTGCTGCCACAGAGTTGGAGCTCAGGATAAGGGTACACACTGAGGTGGCTTCCCGGACAGCCACTGTGTTTCTGCAATATGACGAACTGAAGTCAATGGACCTGAAACCACCTTTTCACAAAGAACAACGTTCAGGGAGAACACTCAGGGATAATGAATGTTAGGTACATGTGAAGTTACTATGAATTCATCAGGCAGACAGACAGATATATTTAACTTTATTGATATGGGCTAATCTAACGTGTTTATCTCTTCCAACACTAAGGAATGTTAGCATATCCGGGAGTCAGGTAGCTGAGCGGTTAGGGAATTGGGCTAGTAATCCAAAGGTTGCTGGTTCGGTTCCCGGCTGTGCTAAATGACGTTGTGTCCTTGGGCAAGGCACTTCACCCTACTTGCCTCGGGGAGAATGTCCCTGTACTTACTGTAAGTCGCTCTGAATAAGAGCGTCTGCTAAATGATTAAATGTAAATATCCCAAATGTTAGCAGACACTGTACCGGGTTAGTACCGGCTGCATCAATCCTAAACCAGCGTCCTGTGGGCGAGCACACACACAGAGGCCAGGAGCAATCAGGAACAGGTGGCGTAAATTGTGGGCACTTGTCTTCTGGCTGTTGTGATCCGACGAGGGTTTGACAGAGGGAGGCCCGCGGGACCCAGAGCCGGGGCAGGGAAGGCCGAGGTGAAGGCTTCAGACAGACCCAGCACACACCAGGGGGTTCGCTGGCCATCTGCGGCCCACCTTCCCTCCGCCCACACCCCTGACAGACCACAGACCGCAAGGACTGGAGGGATGGCATGACTAGAATTTAAGGAGAGTGTTCGGGAGAATGCGTGACGCGTACGGTGTCTGAGTTTGGCATTGTTGCTTGAATTCTGGTGAATCCGGATGCATCTGTAACTGGATGAGTAGGAGGTCTCTCTGAGCAGGAGATTGATGATGTCACAAAACCCACATGATGAGAGGAGAGCATTGTTCATCAACATGCTTTGATGCTTCAGTGATGGTGCTGGATAACCATCAGAAAGTTATTGTCAGCTTTTTTGTTTGATGTCTTCCCATTCAACCGATTCTGCCCGTTTACACAAACGATAATGAGTCGTTATCTCTGGAAATGGGAAATCAAATTATGCAGTTTCCCTCAACAATTCTATTCCCTCATTATATTGTTCGGTCAAAGTATGGCCAACTTTCACTATACAACTGCCGCTAAATACCGTGGCAAAGTTTCTGTGACAGCCGCGCTTAAAATTTTACAGCAATAACATGTATTGGTTGAGAGAGCATTTCACGCCTTGAGCATAATGGCCAGACTTATTATATTAATGTGACGTGTCATTGCCAGGTGTTTATTGCGACAGACGACGGTCTTCTCAGGTTTGTATTGCCAGACATTTGGGGACAATCCCTTCCCGTTCAGATTGGATTAGCCAGAGCAACAAACCGTTGTTGAAACTAATGAAAAATACGTTTCTCATTTTCCCTCCACGTTTTTTCCGCTTCTCTCATCTTACTTTCCATTCATTTATTTATTCATATTTCTGAATAGAGCGGGATAATTGACCATGACGCTTGTGGAATGAAATAAGACAGTAACGGACCCGTCTAGTTGCTACAGTGTTAATCTGTCCGTACATTGCACGTGGATGGAGGAAGCGACGCAAAATGCCATGACTCACATACCACTCACAGTGGATTCCCCCGGCGCTTAGTCAGGCCCATTCTCACAGCCATTCTTGAAAAAGACTGAATACTGCAATTTAATCCCATGGTTAGAGGAGCACGGCTGTCAGCCCCAAATGAATGCTTTTTTTCTCCCTGTTAGGCAGAGCAGCTACAACGGAGTGAGCAACCGATCTGCATGGCACAAATAACAAATAAATAATAATAATACCCGCCTTTGATGTCAGAGAAGAGAAAGAACAGAACTCTGTTTGCAAACAGCAAACTCTTGGCCATCTGGGGCTAACAGGATATTGCTATTCTATAACGTTTTCCCATTCCTCTTTGAAGCTTTTTTCCCAATTAATTTTACTATTGCCGTTTAACTGAATAGAAGTCATTCCCAAAGCTATTACATGAGTCTAACTTTGCTAACATGTGTGCTCCAGTGTATTGTCAATCTTTGCTAACGTCACTTTAGAGAATACACCTGCCCATCAAAAACCAAGTGTGAAAAGGCAGTTAGTAGAAAAAGAGACTTGATTGCAGGTGTTGACGACCCAAAACACAGAATGATCAAACCTGATGTTCTGTTCAAATTATATTCAATTTCCTGTCTGTGGCACTTGGGAGGGAGACATCTGTCTGCTGTTATTTTATGCCATCTCATCTCTCTCTGCTTCTCTTCCTCATTCGCTTATCACCATGGGGCATGGGAAATTTGATTTGGACAAGCTTCTGGAGTGAATAATCTAAGATATTTAATAATCCAAAAGATACCCTTCAGAAAATAGCAAAACCCACATTTTCGACAACAAGATCTGCATCGCTTTGACATGGAGTCAGTGTATGTGGCATCAAAGAAAATTGTGATAAGAACAGAAGTATAACCTTGTCAGTCATTATTCAGAATGTGCCTGCAAGGTTAGGTTGTGTCTGTGTTCGAATATCCCTTCAGTTCAATTTATTCACTTAGTTATCTGGGTCCAGTGTTCTCCTTTTCAGAGAGAGACGATCGGGTAATAACACCTGGGGCTTCACTTCTTAATGAGTTTTCAATCTGATCTTTCACAGGGAAAATTACTTGGTAGAGAGAGAGATTCTTTTTTTCATGGAACGCTCTTAAATTTATGCCAACAAATTTCCTTTTTTTGGGAGGGGGCGGGGCGGGGTGTGGGTGCGTTCTGTAATAAATTCTTGGTAGGTTCCCTTCCCTAGAATCTGCGATGTGAAATAATTTTCTTACACCTACGAGGAGAAACGTGTGATATACAAATCCCTTTTCTGGGATAAGAATTTATATCCATAAAACATTTTCATTCATACATTTATTATTCATCACAGCCAAGTGTGTATTAATGGAGTAGACCCCCCACACTGATATGAACAAGAGATGATTCTTCCCTGCAGGAAACATTCATCTCATTTAGTATGAAGGACATTCTGTTCCTCACAATGGTAGGCCTCCTCCGTTGCACATGTTCACAACAACTAATTATTCCAATCTAGAAGAACAAACCATGTGTTTGAGGTCAATTGTAAAACCTTCAGCAGATCAACAACCTTTATTCAGGACGTTGTGTTTGAACGTCAGCAGTCGACCTCATCCTCATGCATCTCACGACCAACCTGCAGATGTATGTGGAGAGGTGAGCAACAGTGTGTGTGTGTGTATGTAAATGTGTGTGTGCACATGTGTGTGTCAGTGAGTCTATTTATGCGTGCATGCGTGTCTGTGTGTGCGGGCATGCGTGCGCGCAAATGTGTGTACGGGTATGTGTGCGAATGTGTGTGGTGACTTGCATGTTTGTGTTTGAGTGAGGAAGAGAGAAAGTGTGAGGGAGACAGGCTATCCTGCAGACAGACAGGCAGGTGAAAGCCGAACCTGAGAGTGAGACCTGTTTTTCTTCCAAGCACCCCCAGGATGTCCATCCTCTTCCAGCAGCTGTTGTCTGAGAGCTCGAAGCAGCACTGCGGCGCCCTGTCAACTCCTTCTCCTGTGCCAGCCTCTGTGCATGCAAAACAGCCACAGGCTGCCCTCCCTCCCTCCCTCCCTCCCACCTATCCTCCCTCCTTCCCTCCCTCCCTTTCTCCCTCCAACCTATCCTCCCACCCATCCTCCCTCCCTCTCTCCCCCTCTTCCTTCCCCTCCCTCCCTCCCCGCTCTCTCCCATCCTCCCTCCCTCTTCCCCTCCCACTCATCCTCCCTTTCTCTCCCCCTCCCACTCATCCTCCCTCACGCCTTCTCTCCATGTACACCTGTATTATCTCTCTCTCTCTCTCTCTCAGACACTCTTCTTTCTTCACCTTCTTCATAGGAGTGGTCAGTACCATCACCCCATTACACACGCAGACACATCGCTCCAAAATTATACCTCTAGGACAACATTTCAAAGGCGGGGAGTCACTCCAACCAAAGAGAAGAATATCCATCATTTAACCAAGTAGATTGACTAGGTTTAAAGCAGCTGCGCTTTCGGCCTGTACCTCCCCCTGTGCAGGAAAATGAATGAACATGTCATAAATTGATTGACCTGTGCTGCCTGTAACATTCTCTGCTCCCCTCGACAGTCAGAATTTATTTGCAAGCTGAGTTCCAGACCATGTCGTGCTCCATACCAATTTAGTCTCTCATCGACAGGCAACCAAAACATACAATTGTAACACATCACAGGAGGCAGGAGAAGACCCAAGCGCAGAGCGCAGATTTATTACAAAGGCACAAAAGGAGTAGGCTAGACGTAAACCGGTGTTCAGGCAGGAGGTCAAAAATCCAGAAGCAGGTAAAGGTGCAATATTCAGGGGGAAAGGGAGCGCTGGATTGTGACAACAGTGCTCGCTTTAATGTTTGGGACAAAGACATTTTCTTTTCTTGATTTTACTCTGGTTTTCGAGGTGTAATCAAACAGTTCACCGGTGGTGAAAGTGCGCGTTGTCAGGTTCTATTAAAGGATATTTTCATACATTTTGGTTTCAACATTACAACACCTTTTATACATAATGCCCCCCCATTTTAGGACACCATAAGGTTGGGACAAAGAATATTTGCATATTTCTAATTACTCAGGTGTGTTTGATGGCCACGTTGACACTGTCTGTTTACCATTCAATAACCAGGTGTCTACAGAGCCTGGGAATCTGAGTTATCTACTGAAACCCTTTCAGTTTCTGGTGACTGACTTTGACCACTTGACAAACATGGCAGGTGACCATGGACGCCACAAATGAGACTGAAGAAAATTAACTCAACTCTGACGAGATTGGGTCTATTTCCTGGCATCCTCTTCTGCTTTCTCATCCCCACACTCTAATGTGTTCTTGCAGTTTCACTAGGAACTCAATCTAATTTAAAAAGCAATTTGCCAACATAGTCATACATAAATGAGTGACATAATAAAGAACCTGTTTAAACTGACGCGACTCCAAACAGGAACTAAATATTTAAATGATAAACTCTCTGTGTTGAGAAATGAGGCAAGGCGAGATTTATCTGTCACTGCAGTCTCGGAGCAGGACAGAGCATGCGGGACATGGTGAACACTGTTCCATTTTTCACCACCCAACAAGATGACTTGATAAAGAAAAATGTTCTTTCCACTTTACATTTAGTCATTTAGCAGATGCTCTTATCCAGATCGACTTACAGTAAGTACAGGGACATTCCCCCGAGGCAAGTAGGGTGAAGTGCCTTGCCCAAGGACACAACGTCATTTAGCAGAGCTGGGAATCGAACCAGCGATCTTCGGATTACTAGCCCGATTCCCTAACCGCTCAGCCACCTGACTTTCAGCCGCACACTTTCACCGGATCATTCTGTTTTTAAGATGGGTGGTAAGCGCAAGCAAATGAGAAAGATGTGTGCTTTTGTGTGTGGTCCTCTTAACCGTTGTGGAGACCAGAACAACCCTGGGGACTCTCACAAGGCCCCACCTCTTCAAGAGCTATTTCAACGTTTCTTTCTTTATTCTTTGTGTGTGTGTGTGTGTGTGTGGGGGGGGTAAGGTTAAGGTTAGAATTAGTTAGAGTTAGAATGACATTCAGGGTTCAGGTTGGCGTTAGAGGTTAGGGATAACACCATTTTGAATGTTTGAAAGAAAGGTCCTCACTAGGATAGTAAAACAAACCTGTATATGTGTCTGTGTGAGTGTGTTTGACTGTGTGTAAAGAGTTATCTAGTCAGATCCTGCAAATCCAGTAAACTTCAAAGCATTGAAGCTGTTAGTGACATCCCTTACTTTGCCACTGTACAGTCCTTTCAGTGTGATTAAAACTGCGATACATTCGCTGTCCTCGAGTGTATAAATTCTAGCACATAGCTCTGAAAACATTCAACTCATGACGAAACGGCTGGCAATAAACTATCCAGAATATAAGTCGAGTAGTCTTAAGCAGACTCAAGGTTCTGATTTATTCATGTTATATCTTTGAAAGTGCTGACTAAAACTAGGAATGGAGGCTTCACAGAGTAGAATAGTGAAGCCTAGACCATGTACACACACATCTCCACCTTCCTGCCATAGTAAATTCCTTGTTTGTGTAAACTTACATGGCGAATAAAGCTGATTCTGATTCTTCGATTTAGGCCTATAATGAAACCGTCATTACAAGAATAGGTAGAGGAAGACTGCCCCCATGTGGTAAACTTTGAAATCTACCTTTTGTATAAAAGGTTTAAAACAAACCATTAACACTCAACTGTAGAATTGTCTTAAATTGCAAGTTAGTAGGCTACACGGTAGTGTGGCACTGGCCTTTATGAGAATAATAAATAATGTAGTGGACCTGTTTGCTAGGTAGACAACAATTTTTTTTCTATATCACTTCAAACTTTCAAATGTAGATATGGGCAAACCAATATGCTTGATAAATAACTCTTTAAAACGGTCATGCGTTTGAATGTGTAACGAATGGGTTGCTCTATGATGTGAAGCTGTCATCTATCGTTTTGTAGTAGGCTACTAAAATAGATGTTCTATATTGACCATCCGTCTCTATGAATTACAGTAGGCTACATTTTACATAATTTGTATGATAAATTGTTCATATACAATAAATAATTGTATATATTTTCTAAATCAGTTCAAATGGTACTTGGGTCGTTTAGCTTGAAACTGTATTATTCAATATGATAAATAAGAATTAACGATAATAAGTATAACCGATAAAAAGGAGGCTATTTAATAATGTCACATTTTTTGCACCTTACAAAGCAGAGACATTGTGGGCCTGCACCAAATGCTGTATGATTTGCCACAGCATACATTCAAAAAATGAGGACGCATGTCCGCCACAAATTGAATGCGTTTGCGGTTGAATCATTTGATACATCTCAAGATTATTTATCAGTGGATGTGAATGATGCATAAACTACCGCAGAATTGTCGCGTCGCCATACTGTTTTAAACTTGCGGAAGTGCGCGTTATGCGAAGGATGGCAGCATGAATCGAACGACCAGGCGGATTTAATAGCATCTTGAACATCAGTAACATATTAGCTGTTACTGAAGTTGGCTGGCCATTGTTACTGACCGATATCATTTAAACCAGTGTTTTTGTTTTAGCTGCCGTCCGACCAGCGTTGTCCAGTGCAACTCTCATATTCACGCGTTTGGATTGGTCGGCAGAAGGGATTCTCTAATTATGGGAGCCTTGCAGTCGTTTCCTGGGGAACCCGAATATCTTGATCTTGCGGAGAAGACGGGATGTAAGTATATATCATTAAAAGGATGAAATGTCTGTATTGTTGTGAGGGATTTTAATATCGAATTGATGTTTCTCATACCCCACGTTCAAGCTGCATTCTGTTGGTTACACTACCTCACACTTTGTGGTGCAAAGTTTTAGTTAAAACTTAAATAGTTGGTAAGCTGTAAACGAAATACGCAATAGTTCAAGTTTGTTTATGGTCATAAAAACTGGTATTCCTGTTTACCCATAACACATTAACAGTTGGGGATTAAAAAAAAGAATCTTTACACCAAATGGGAACTTAGGCCTTAATAGGCCTTATCAGTGAGACCCAGGTGTCAAATGAGGATGTGTGAAGTTCCTTCTTTCAGTACTCTGAAGAGCAGCCAGCACTTGACAATGACACAGCTGTTTGGTACTCTATAATTAAAACTAGCAAATGTCCTCCTTCTGACTTTATCCAAGAAAAAACGAGGCCACGGTCTTAAGAAAGTCTACTCCTTGTAATTTTATGCAGAAAAAAATACCCTTTGCACAGGTTGTGAATAATTCAAACATTAAGTAATGTGTGGGATAGCACTCACTCAGGTGGCTTATGTAACTTTACAGCCCAGGGTTGGCAGAGTTGTGGTGCATAATAGATGAGAGTTTTTGTTTACAGCATTGGCAGAGGGAACAACATGAGAAAGAGTGGAGTCTGGTCGTGTAGGGCAGACGGACCTGACTTGCTTCCCCCATGCTGGGTCTAACTCTCTCCCTGCGCCAGCCTTTTCTCTCCTGCTGCTTTCAAGGGAGGACGAGACAGATAGGAAAGGGAGGATGCAAATGTCCAAAGTAGTAAGGTTTTACATAAGCATCTGAATACTCAAATATGCCACGATCGAAGACGTCATCGAATCTGCATACTGTACACGTACTGCAGTGCCTTGTGTTGTCACCATGCTGTGCGACAAGTACAGTAATAACAACGTGTTTTAGCAAATGCTTTCCTCCAATGCGACGTACGGAGGGGGATCTGAACCTGTGACTTGTTGATCGACAGTCGAACGCTCTAACCTGCTGAGCTAAGCTAAAATGTCTGCTTGTGTCTGGGACTCATGGCCCGCCTTGTTTACACGTCTCTGCAGTTTCCCCCGAGCAGATTGGAATCCTGCACAAGAGATTCAAGCAGCTAAGTCACAATGAGGACACACTGAGGTGAGGAACCTCCTTCTGCTGACTGGGAAGGTATTCTGACCGGGCCCAACTCAATCCCAGATCTCTGTCATCCTGCTGCCACTGTTTTGATTTCCGTAATTCGGAAATCAAATAGGGAGTCAGGTGGCTGAGCAGTTAGGGAGTCGGGCTAGTAATCTGAAGGTTACCGGTTCGATTCCCGGCTCTGCCAAGTGACGTTGTGTCCTTGGGCAAGGCACTTTACCCTACTTGCCTCGGGGGAATGTCCCTGTACCACTGTAAGTCGCTCTGGATAAGAGCGTCTGCTAAATGACTAAATGTAAATGTAATTCAGATTCCCAGCCTTGCTGGTTCCTTGTCATGCTAACTTTTCCAGTTCCGTTGCGTGCGTGGGCGTTCTTAATCCAGATTCAATGTGCCTCCTTTGCTTCTTTCTCTTTTAGTTTGTATTTTTGTGTGGGAAGCAGCTTAACAGGTTGGGGCGTGTTTTTACAGTTTTTCTAGAACAGACCCTGTCAGACCAGTTTTGATGTTTGTTAAACTGCACTGTACTTTTTAATACACTGATATGGTCTATTTTTAAACCTCTGTTGTGCAGTAGAGACAACTTCAACGCGATTCCAGATCTGGCATGCAATCCAATTCGATCCGAGATCATAGAGGCTTTCTTTGACAAAAGGTACACTGTTTGTTATATGCTAATTAGAACAGATAGTTGTGTGTCATCCTCTCTTGGTCATGCTAGAAGCAAGATGTCTTATGTACTCAAATGTCTCTGTCTGGCATAGAGAGTAATACCCACCATTGGGCACCAACTTCCTTGCCCACTTAATAGAAAACTTTTATTTTTACAAAGCACCCAATCTCAGTGGCAGTGCACCCTTTAAGAACTTCTTCTAGATTTTCAGGTTGAGTTTCTTTTTTTTGTTGTTGCTAAATTTGTATAGAAACTTCCATCAGAATAAAGTGGGGATGGTGGAGGAAATTGGCTTTGAGGAGTTCCTTGTGGTCATGTCCCACTTCCGACCTCCGTCGTTGAACCTGACGGAAGAGCAGAAGGAGAGTGTCCGGAGGGAGAAGTTACGCTGTAAGTCACACCTCTGACCTCTGAGCTCTGACAAAACACACAATCAAACAATCACTGACACACTAAAGAAAGGGATATTTACAGTATGTCGACAGGATTGCTCAAGCCGTCTACTGAGAAATGAGTAGGTTTGACACTTCCTGTTTCCTCCTTCTACAGTCCTGTTCAACATGCACGACACTAACAATGACGGAACCATCACCCTGGAGGAGTACAGACACGTGAGCCGCTATCTTACCTCCGGCCTCCTTCAAACCTAGATCAAATTCGAAACAAAATACACAGTTTTATGTGAGAAAATGGGGTTTATTAAAAGCCTAAGAACAACAATTCAAATGATCACCACAACCTTAACTCTATCGATGCACAAAGGTGTGTTTTGAGGTACTGTATGCTTTTTAAAGCATAACGGTAGACCAACATGGCTACAGTGCTGTAACAGGTGTAATAGCTGTGTAATAAACCTTGGTTGTTTAACTAGCTTTAATTAGATACACCATGACTTGGCAGTGAGGTAATCAATGTGATGACGTGGGGAAGGTAATTGTGTTAGCAGAGCTCTGTGTCTGTTGTTTCCATGGCGCCTGCGTGGGTGGAGGTAGTGGAGGAGCTGCTCTCTCGTAGCGGCTCCTTGGAGAAGGAGACAGCCAAAGGGATCGCAGACGCAGCCATGCTGGAAGTGGCTAGCATATCTATGGGCCACATGGTACTGTAGCCTTTTTATATATGCCATCTTCAAATCGAATTAAATTGTATTTGTATGACTGTGTGTTGTTTTTACAAGCAATTTCACTGATGGCTTCACAGATGGCTACAAATGAGCACCTATATATTCAATCTAACCAACCCATAATTAATCTTTCTTCTCTTTTTTGATTTCTTTGTATCTTTTCCTTTCTTCGCTGTTGGTTGACTTGTTTATCGTCTCAAAGAACCATTTGTGTTTCTTCCTCCTGTCCATATGATATTAGTGGTGAACTGGATGGAGTGTAGCATAGTGTTTATATCTGTAGTGAATTATAGTTTTGCATTTCTAGGAGCCGGACGAATTTTATGAGGGCATCACTTTCGAGCATTTCCTAAAGGTATGTACATTGATTTTTGATGATTACTTGTGTGTCAAATCATGGTGTTTTTTTATTTATTGTTATTATTTGTGTTCAAGAAAGGACGGTGTTGACATCTTTTTGGTTAAATGTCTGTTCTTTTTTTTAATTGGCTTTGATTTATATTGATTGATTTATTGAGTGAGTAGGCTTCCATAGCTTCTATGTCTCCATAGGAATGCCCTACAAAGCAATATCAGAGACGCAGAAACTATTAACACCTTCAAGAAGCTTATTTAAATCAGTTGGCATGCTCAGCTTTTTATTTTTCTTACAATTACTGATATTGTTTTTATTGATCATTTACCATGGTTTGTCTTTTTCTTGTATGTGCTATTGTTTTTGTACTTCAATATTATTATTGATTTGTTTTTTGTTTGGGATTTACAAGATGTTGTGTACAGCACATTGGGATGCAATCTTTGTACGAAAACGTGCTTTGTAAATACAATTATTATTTTCATTATAAAAAATATTATGCTTAAGATGGTCCCATGCTATGGGAAAGAAGTAACTTTTTTTCACATTTATTTTGTAGATACTGAAGGACATTGAGATAGAAACAAGGATGAACATTCGCTTTCTGAACATGGACACACCCACACTTTGCAAGTGAAGATCGTCTATGATGCCTGTTTCTCATTCTGCCTCTCTTCCGGGAACCCTCTTCTATTCTGTAAGCTAGGAGGTCACACTTTTAGTTCTGTTGAACAGCACTGATTGTGTTAACGCTTTGGTTAACGGGTCTTGCCAGATCTTTCTGTCCAGCTGCCTTGATACTAACACTTTTTATTGTAGTTAAAAGCATTAAGAACAGGCTGATGTTTGGTACATTTAACATATGGATAACTATCCAAGCATGTAGCTAATCATCCTTTCTTATGCAGGGATATATACCCATTGTTGAATAATAACAATAGGATGCATACTAAATTCAACCATAGATTACAGTCAATCCCATAAAGCAATAATTAGTCTTTCATGTAAAAGTTAAAACAGGGCAGGTTGAGGATGCTGAATCTCAATTAATTATGGGAATACGGTCACCTCCAATATGCAATATATATTATATACTATATCCAAACTCAGACTGTTACAAATTGTTGTATTTGGATATAAATGTTATCCAGCATGCATAATCTTCACAATATATAATGATTATCTTATATTGTATATCTAACAAACAAGAAAAGGGTTTGTTTAGTTGTTAAGGCTTTTGCACAGCCTGTTAATGTGTTGACAGTGAATGTGAAATTATATTATTCTATAGTTTACAGTACAGTTCTGTCTATTGTAAAAACACTAGAAACCAGACCTAGCTGACTGCAGGACTGTACTGAACACTTTTGATTTTTCCATGTAAAACATATTTTATCGTGAGGTGAGGAAAATTATATTGTGTTAGTCATTGTGTGGGAGTCAGGTGGCTAAACGGTTAGGGAATCGGGCTAGTAATCTGAAGGTTGCCAGTTCGATTCCCGGCCGTGAAAAATTATGTTGTGTCCTTGGGCAAGGCACTTCACCCTACTTGCCTCGGGGGAATGTCCCTGTACTTACTGTAAGTCGCTCTGGATAAGAGCGTCTGCTAAATGACTAAATGTAAATGTAAATTTTCTTAAGATGAATTTGCAGTCGACGGAAACGGAATATCCTTGAGCAAATTTTGTGTCATTGTGTTTTTGTTTCCTGTGATGACCAAAGAGATATGAAGAAACACTGACGATACGATGTCCAGAACAGGAGCCTCTACTGATGTTTGGTGTTTGCTGCCCTCTAGAGACCAAAGATATGAATAACTCTGTTTACGTCCTTTGATTCACATTACATGCTAAACAAACATTTTCACAGTGCAAATGTTTTTGCTGTTTTTTAATTTATTTTGTCTAAATCTCATCTGTGCACGGTACTGAAATCACACTGGATTGTGAAATAAAAATTATTAGAAAATTGACATTTCAAAAGAGTAAGCTTGTGAATTATGATAGTCCCTACTCAAAAACTGAAATTACTTTTAACAAATTACATTTGATGATTTTTTTATGATTGCAGACGTACATGTCCCACTGACCCAAATAACATCAAACGTCATCATTGCTGTAAACTCAGTGCAGTAGTGTATGGTTAAGATCCACAGACTGGCTTCTCAGCCACATCAAACACACCACAACTAAACACTTCCTCACATGTTACTCTCTTACAGGCTACCTAATGTGTGACCTCATTTTATTCTGTGAAGCCATGAATGAGCTTCTGAGAAAAAAAAATCTACTTATCTGTGTTCCAGAGAATAGATCTTTATTTTTTGATGTAACGGACCTAAACCCCAGAACCACCCTTTGACATGTGACCATGTGGGTCACAAACACCATGCGTTTTTTTTTTTTATAACTGGAGAACTGTCCTCTTTGCTGTTGTGAAAGACATGGACCTCTTCTCCCTGGACATCACACTTACATTTACATTTATTCATTTAGCAGACGCTTTTATCCAAAGCAACTTCTAAGAGAGAGCTTTACAAAGTGCATAGGTCACTGATCATAACAATGAGATGGCCCCAAAACATTGTGGGTAGCCAAAACATGAAGCATACATTATGAAAAGCAAATAAGTGCCAATGGGAAGAACCATAACAGCATGTAGTTAAACAAGTTACAATTAAACAACATGAACCTCAAAAAGTGCAAGATCACACTTCTCTTATACTTCCTGTCTTCCATCCTGAGTAGGTAGAGCCTATTCTTCTCTCATTCTCTGCTGGACCTGAGGTGTGGAGGAGCTGGAGAGCTGCTTAGGATCGTTTAGAGTGACGTCTTTGAGTTTTATTATTAAACTGTATAGAATATTATAAAAACATAATAAAAACCAACGTATCACCTTTGAAACAATCCTTGTGCTTTATCCTGTGTACCAAATTAAGTTTTGTATCACTAAATAATTAAGCAAATAACTTTTGCGACACAAATGGAAACCATAGTTAGAAATGTCACCTTTCAAGCTATACTCGTGCTTTATCAATGTTGTATCAAGGCAGCTGGACATCAAAGTATATATTGACTAAAAGTACAGTACACCAGTACGCAACAGTGCTGTCAGTTTTACTGGTGCATTCTGTTCCACAGTTGCAAGTGCAGGATGACGTGGCCCAGACTAAGCACCTGACTAAAGCTTCTAAATAAGCCCTCTAATGTCAAAATAAGGAAGTTGATTCATGACCTAGAGTGAAGGCCTTCCTGACTTCCAGTTTTGCACAAGCTTGTGGTCTCGAGAATACTTGTGGTTGGCTGGAGGTGTTGGAACACGCCGTTGTCTGATGTGCAGGAAGATTATCTCTAGGAGAGATGAGCATCAGTTATGACTAATTGTTATTCGTGGCCATAACACCGGTTGCATTAAATTACATTTACATTTAGTCATTTAGCAGACGCTCTTATCCAGAGCGACTTACAGTAAGTACAGGGACATTCCCCCGAGGCAAGTAGGGTGAAGTGCCTTGCCCAAGGACACAACGTCAGTTGGCATGACCGGGAATCGAACTGGCAACCTTCGGATTACTAGCCCGATTCCCTCACCGCTCAGCCACCTGACTCCCTAAATGTTGATGACCTGAACTCATACACACACAGACACCCTTAAACACACATACTATATGCACACATACAGTATAAATACATAAACACACATTCACAGAAAAACAGGCAGACATATTATCGTGAACTGACCCCCACACACACCAACACATCCACGCCTTGTGACTGGCCAGACAGCCCACCAGTTTCACAAAATGTTTCCTATCTGATGCGGTGCTGTCTTCAAGATATGCGTCATTGTAACGGTGAGATCACAGACTCTGCGTCTAAAAAGCTTCCTGAATTGCAAGTGTCTCTCAAATTGGGACGCCTGGCTGGAGTGTGCTGCTTCTGCAGTCAGGAACACTAGGGGAGGTAACATTTGACGAAAGACAAGATGTAGAAAGATATATAATTTTTAATAACCGTCTTCAAGCCATGTTGTTGACAAGTGCTACATTTCTGCAAATATCAACAACTATCATGATACAGTATTGAAAAGTGCTGAGCAATTAGATAAATTAACAAAATAATATGCACACACATGCGGTCACACAAACACACACACAAGTGCTAGTTAAGACCTCAATTCATTACAAACATACATAATAAATAATACAAAATAAATAAATAGATATATACCAAGTCTGGTATTTAATTTAGTCTGACGTCATTCTCAGTCAGGATGGGATGTTTGGTTTAGGCCCCTTTGTGCATGTTTGGTGTTTGAGCGCTTTTATTTCACGGGTCGCGTTTGACAGGAACTGCTTGAGCCTCTTCAAGACCACACAGCCGTAAACCTTCTGCTGGAAGATGTTCTGTGACAGGGGCAGGGGCGTGGGTTCCCCCGCGGGTTCCAGTAGTGGACTGTTAGGGAAGAGCATTTGATAAATGCAACTGATCTGGCTGCCTAAACTGCTGGTACGGCTGTAGGTGTCGGACAGTTTGCTCAGCAGAGGATTGGAGAAGATCTGCAGGTCTGTCTGTTGCTCTGTTACTCTCTGGAGGTGTGGGAGGAATGTCTTGATGTGGGAATACATGCTCTGTATCCGCGCTGACGGATCTAGGCCCGATATGTCTGGGTCAGGGACGTTGTCCATCGACATCTTGCAGAAGAGCTCGGACAGGTCTCCTTGACTGGTCTTCTACGGGTCAAGAAACAGGAAAACGTTGAAGGGAAAAGAAAAATCCAACACAAATCAGCGGCTGAAATGAATCAAGTCTAGTTTTCGATATTATCCGCCATGGAGGGAGGGTGACATGTTTAAAACACTAATCCATCAATTATTTTAAAAAAACATTGTACACACACTCATTATGGTCTGCACAGTAGTTGCAGCTCTACAACAGGATGTAGAGTGTGTCTAACATCAGTGGGAACAGAATGGATGACCTGTATTTGGTCATTTTGGTCAACTTACATATATTTTTAAGAGGTCATCAGATTCCTTGTGTAAGAGTCTGGTGAACCTCCAACTCCTTTGCAGGGAACTTCCACATGCTTGGCTCCTACATGATTTGCCAGCTCTGCTGGCATCGACCACCATAACCAGGAGAAAGGAAAACAGGGCTGGAAAGAGATGCACAGGACATGGTCATTAATAACACTGGACAGAGTATATTGTATTAAATACAGGACTGTATTAAAAAACAGCAGTTTTACAACAGTGAACGAGTACTGCCATTTCATTGTACTTTGACATTTGCACAATTACATACATTACACAAGACATAAAGCTATGACAGTGAATTTGTTTCTTCCAAACTCTTAATTTTGTGTAACAGTTCTATATTGTGTCATTTGAAATATAGTATATAACATAAATATAATTAATATAGTTAAAAATGTAAATGTAAAATCACTTACTTGTTGCCAATTGAGATATTTCCAGCTGAGGATACATATTCTTTACATGACCACTTACTCCTCACTCTGTGACTAGGCCAAGTGCGCTGACTTGTCATGATCACTCCCCTATAAAACGTTTTTTAAAGACTGAAACCACAAGTTTTGTCACCGGCGGAAGTGACGTGCTCAGCTCTTTGTGAAGCAACTAAACTTCCCAGAAATATTTTTTTTTCAGACCTTTTTGTTTCTCACTCTCTCTCTCTCTCTCTCTCTCTCTCTCTCTCTCTCTCTCTCTCTCTCTCTCTCTCTCTCTCTCTCTCTCTCTCTCTCTCTCTCTCTCTCTCTCTCTCTTCAGATCTCATCTTACTACACAAGTAGGAGCCCCTAGAGAACATGGCTCTGACAGTTCACTGCAGTCAGGTGTGTTAACTCACCAACAGTGACTGCATATACAGGAGGCATTTGCTGTACATTGGAGGGCTCAATCAAACTTGACACACATTACAGTTACATTTACATTTAGTCATTTAGCAGACACTCTTATCCAGAGCGACTTACAGTAAGTACAGGGACATTCCCCCGAGGCAAGTAGGGTGAAGTGCCTTGCCCAAGGACACAACGTCAGTTGGCATGACCGGGAATCGAACTGGCAACCTTCGGATTACTAGCCCGATTCCCTCACCGCTCAGCCACCTGATTCCCTGACATTAACAACAGTGGATCATATTTTGGGGTTCTACTTGACTGTAGTAACGTTAGTAATCAAGTAATTCTATAGGATTGCCATCCCAGTACTCAACCACTCATTCACCCCTTCATTACACACCCTGTGTTGCTGGCGCCCCCTAGATGTGTAAGATGTGTAAGACATGTTTGTGTTGTAGTAAAATACGTCCCAAGGGTTTACTAGCAATTGAGATCATACCTTTCAAAATAAGTTCTCATCGTATTCTAGCTATCAGCACACCATTATCGCACTCCAATTGCTGATACTTTTGCACATATAGAGGCTACCATATTAACATGTCAGTTGTTTACATCAGTCTTGGGATCGTGTGAACATTGAAGCCTACAGTAAAGCAAAAAGAGGAAATTCATATTATGGTGGAAAAGTAGATGGTTGCACCAGGTCAACACCCTTCACACAGTTTCAGGTCCATAGAAAGCCTTTCCATGTGACCCTACAGGAAGTTGTCATGTCACAGGAAGGAGGTTTCCCAATCAGTGACTTTTTGCAGCACGTAAACAGTTGGGTCAGTGTTGCTGAAAAACGTCATTACACCAGAATTGGGTTACTGCCCATTCTTTCCCTTAGTCAGCAACGACACATACCCTTAGGACCTTGTAACATGTGCTGTCAGACTCCCCAGTTCTTTGTTAAAAAGCGTTTTCAGAGAGGCCCCTGGTGAGCAAATCGCCAGATAAAAGAATTCATGCTGACTATGTCACATGATACAGGCAAAGAAACCTGCAGGTGAATTTGATACCCAAAAAAAACAAAAAAAAAACAAAGGCAGAGCATTTCATGTACTCTATGCATTCAGAGAATAATGCTGAAATGACATCAATACTGTATAGCGGGAAACCTTTTTCAACCCCCGATTTAATGCCAAATGGTGTTGGACATCAGCGTCACAAGATTCAAGAGCAATTAGCAAGTTTGGCAGTTCGGTGGGTATAGCTCGGTGGTTAAAGCCTTTGACTGCTGCATTACAAGATTGCAGGTCAAAATCTGGCCCCCTGGATTAAACGTTGCCTTGGACAAAAAATCATCTACTAAATTGACACATTGTTATTAAGGAGGCTAAAACAGTGTGTTGGGTTAAAACAAGGGTTCTGTGCATCGGCTGAGACACCAGCGCACAGAAAAAAATTGGGGGAACTTGTATGACCACAACCTTGTCAGCATATCTCAGGTAAGAGCAGACCACAGCCCTCACCACCTCTCTATCCCTGAGTTGGTACTTTCCAAGCTTCCAGAGGTTTCTGATGCTGCAGCTGCAGAGCATCGACATTTCAAGAAAGTTACAGCTGAATTCTTGCCAGTGTAGACAGACAGAGAAAAGAAGAAAAACCCTTCCCAACAACGTTTTACAATGTAGGTGAGACCACAGGGCATCAAGGAAACAGGTGATTTCCCTGAGTATCGGTTCACAGCAACTGGGGACTAGACGGTTACCCTTCTATGGTTTTGATTGGCTAAGTCATGTGTCTCTGTGTGACAAGATTACTTATGGCAAAGTACAATCTGGGTATATGACTGATTCCTGTAACAAAATGTGCTGCTGCTAAAGTCGGATTAAAACATCCAGAATGAATACATGTAGTGAAAGCTACAGTATGGAATTGAAGACAGTGAGGGAAATGTCACTTGATTCCTTGGGTTGGTAGGGAGGTGGGGCGCACCGGGGCTGCAGGATGCTGATGAACACATCTTATTTCAAGAGAATCTCTTTTATTTATTCGCCGTATCACACAGGAAATGGTGAGTGAGGTTGTTTAGGAAAGTCCCCTTTTTATTCTAGCTAAATACATCTACTAATAATGTAAGTCCAGAGATTCAGTTCACTGCATGTGTGAACCAGTCTCAAATAGAACCACATAATTTTCCAAAAACTGAAGCAAAGACTGTTATAATGGGTCTAAACCAATGCAACCACAAAGGTCCAGTTGTTTGTCTGCAAACAAAGGGCTTTACTGCGAGAAAGAGAGAAACCGCCACATTGTATGTCATGAAGCTTGTTCAAGAAGTTGTGAAAGATTAGAAACACACAAGACACCCTCTGACTTCAAACCGTGCTTTGTCCGAAGGAGTAAATTAGGGAAACTGTTCCAGAACTAAGTCAAAGCATAAGGCGCTTCTTAGTTAACTCCTGTCCCAGAGTGCAGCTCCAGTCATGGCCTCAAGCACTCAATATGCCCTGTGAGTAGGTCATAAGTAATGATAAACAGGATGTCTCCCGTTAGCCATACACCATGTACATTGAAATACACATGAAACTGCATTTAGAATTTAATGAATCTCTTTTGTATCTGTGGGTTAGTGTTTTACACCATTTCTTTAATCTACCACCATGGGGTGCATGACAGTGATCTTAGAGCTCTGGCACTTAGATAGAAACAAACACTGGTTAAGTAGCAGGAGAAGAGCCATGGTCAAAATACCAGGGTTGCATTCAAGACCTCAATATCCAACAGGTGTATCAACATGTGTGAAACAGACCTTGGTCAAAGTACACTACAGATACATTTGAAAGTATTTTCTCATATCAAATGCTTGAAATGTGCTGTATTTAGCTTTAAAAAGTTGACATACTTTTTTGGGGAACAATCCCTCTCATTTCATTGCATGTGGCAAGCTAAATAAAGCATTAGTCAAGGATCTGAACATCTCACATCCAATTGTATTTCAAATCGAGTCTGGTCTCTGCTCACACTTTCGGAGCAGTATGCAAAACCAATAGACAGGCATTGAATTCAGTCCTACCATCTGAGTCCAAACCTACAAAGGCTAATGGTGGTATTAGAAATCAAGCACCAAACAAACCCCCTTTCCTTTACTGGTGGTACCACTAATGGACACATTGTGCAACCTGTTCAATATCTATGAAAACATTGCAAAACATTGTAAATCTGATGACTAAACACCAATAACTTGAATACAACCCAGATCATAGCAACCACCTGCTAGTTAACTATAACCAGACATATTAAAAAGATCAATGTACGAACAGTTGTACTGTGATACCATTGAACTGCATTTAAGGTATACAATCGGATAAAAGTCTTCATTGGTTTGAATTATAAGTACGTTAAACTACAGTATGATAATGTATGTTCTATGTGTAAAGAAAAAAAATCTTAGAATGTAAAGTTCTGTCATTAGTAGTTGACCAATGCTTTTGTATGTTCTATCTATATTCTCATATACAAATATTCATATCAAAAGTTATACAGCACAATTCTCACCATTTTCCTTTACAAGACCTTTGATTAGAGAACATTAGATGATTCACAATTCTGGATGGATGAAACAATGGTGCTGGCTGTGCTAACCGAAAGGAAATAACAATAAATAAAAACAGCTTTGTAGGCACAACTTAAATAAAGGCATTTGTGAAATTGTCATTTTAAATATGGAGCTTATGTCCAGTACTAATAGGCTTTAAAACAAAAGGCTATGACCACTTTTATTTACAAACAGCTAAAATCTCTGACAGATTCATGCTTCACTTCACAACCTGAATTTGTCTTTAAAGTGCATGCAATAATAAGCAGTTTTACCAAGTTGAATCATTGTGATAAAAGTACACAGGTTGATCAAATGGATGCCAATTAATCCTACATATTGAACAAGGAAAAAGAAAGTACCGTAATCCTTAAAAAAAAAAAAAGCAAAGGACTATACTGAATGAATTAGCACAATATGTAAGCATGTAAAAACTCTCAATAAAACTGTCTACATACAAGCTCTGACTTCATTCAAAGACCGTCATCCATAACTGTTCACATTCTGAGAAAAACAGATCAAGCAGCCAATCACGGGGCTCGCTAGTCCGCTGCTCACATTCCACACAGTCCTTTTACGTGATATACGTGTTTAGCATCATATGAACACGATGGGTTCATACTTAAACATATCAAAGTGCTCGTTTTTTATTTTTTTATTTTTATTTTTTATTTTTTTTTACAAAAATTTCCTGAATTGACTCAATTCATACCAAAAAAGGAGGACCAATGGTATGGAGAAAAGGGTTGGTCAGTTCGTATGACGTCATTTCTTCTAGTTTGTTGTAATCTCCGCTGCGTCACTTTCTGAGTTTACATCCACTTGGTTTGATTTGTGTCGTAGGATATTTTTTTAGCTTTTTGCTGCATCCCCCCCCACACCCCCCCTTTGAAGTTTCACAAAATAATTTGTCGTTACACGTCCAGTAACACTTCGAAGCTGCGATGTGATACCTAAAGAGTGCAGAAAGCGAGACGAGAGAGTTGTCAGGGAGTTGCCGCCGTGTCGGAGACCTGGCGGTTGAGCCGACGGTGAGAACGGCCTGGGCGCGCGTGTCCGCGCCCGGCGTCCTGCCGTGACGAGTCCCGTCCCCCGCGCCAGCGTCCGCTTTCATCTGTCCTCCTCCTTGGGAAAGTCCAGAGACCCCAGGCTGCCAAAGCCCAGCCGAGCGCTCTCCACCTCGAACATCTCAATTTCTCTCTCCTGGCGCTCGAACAGCTGCTTGATGCGTTCCGTGCGTTCCTTCTGAAGTGAGTCCAGCTCCTCTTCAATCTGCACCCCAGAGCAACAAGTCAGGAAGTACAGTAAGGTGAGGTCAGCAGATCAAGATCAATCTAAAAACGCTAAGAGATTAGAGTTTTACACGGCTAACTAAGGTACAATTCCATATTACAATCTGCCAGAACAGTACAATATTAGAAAAGTGCAATTTTGGAACTGTACAATATTAGAACAGTGGAATATTAGAACACTACAATATTGGAACAGTGCAATTTTGGAACAGTGCAATTTTGGAACTGTACAATATTAGAACAGTGGATATTAGAACAGTAGAATTTTGGAACAGTACAATATTGGAACAATAGAATATTGGAACAGAACATTCCAGTATTAGACCGTGCACCTTCTGCTCCAGGTGGGCCCTGCGTATGGAGACCTTCTGCTGCAGCTTCAGCTGTTCCTTCTCGTGCTGAGCCTCCGTCTGGGCCTTGGTCTTGTTCTGGTAGGCGTCCAGTAGCTCCACCTCCTGCTGCAGCTGCTGTTTGAGGGCCTGGATCTCCGCTTCCTGCTCCTCGTTCAAGCGCATCTGCGGAAAGCAAAGGGACAGATTTGAGAGGGTGTTCCCACACACTGTGACGGGTCCAGAGTGTGTGTGTGTGTGTGTGGGGGGGGGGGGGGGGGGGGCGTGGTATTGTGTGCGTGCTGGCAGAAGAGGGGTGCTGTACCGCCTGGGACGCCATCATCTCGTTGATGCTGTGCTCGTACTGCTCAGCCAGCACGGCCAGCTTGCGTGTCTGCTCCTCCTTCAGGCTCTTCAGGATGCCCTTGTGCTCGCTCTTGGGAGCGACCTCCAGCTGATGGTTCCTCAGGGCCTTGTACTGCTTGTTCTGCACCTTGCAGGTGTCCTGGAACTGCTTCTTGATCTGCATCTCCAGCGTCTTCATAGGGGAGACAGGCGGAGACCAACCAACCAGAATTAGCCGACCGTATGCAACAAAATCCCAATGCATTTTGGGAAACATTCATTGTATGAATTTGTACCAAAAACCATTCCTATCATACATACACGTACATACATGATATGAATGTTTGTTGGTACATGGTACACACGTAAAACGATAGTATAAGCCATGATTTCGGGACACGTATCTGGGTAAGGTAAGAATATACGTTGGGGGTCAGATGGCTGAGCGGTTAGGGAGTCGGGCTATTAATCAGAAGGTTGTTGGTTCGATTCCAGGCCGTGCCAAATGACATTGTGTCCTTGGGCAAGGCACTTCACCCTACTTGCCTCGGGGAGAATGTCCCTGTACTTACTGTAAGTCGCTCTGGATAAGAGCGTCTGCTAAATGCTTAAATGTAAATATACACATTTCCTGGAAAAAAAAGACAAATTCTCCATCCCATAAATAACCCAGCAGACTGTCTCCGGCCCCCTGCCTGACGCGCTGGATTGTCCGGCGCTCTCCCCTCACCTTGAGGTTCCGCGGCTGCTGCCTCTGCTCCAGGGCGTGCTTGCGGTGCAGCTCCCTTTGGCGTCGGCCGTTGTACTCCTCCTGGTTCTCCAGCTCGGTCTGGTGCTGCAGGCCAATCAGCTCCAGCCTCAGCCTCTGCAGCATCTGCAGCTGCCGGCTTTCCAGCTCCTGGGTGGACTCGTCCTGCCGGATCATCAGGGCCTGCTCCATCTCCTTCTGGGTCTTCTTCTTGTTCAGCTCCTGGTGGGGGGGGAGGGTGGGGGAGGAGGAGGGGCACACATGCTGTCTGTGAGACATATATGCTGTCTTTGAGACATATATGCTGTCTGTGAGACACACATGCTGTCTGTGAGACACACATGCTGTCTGTGAAACATATTTGCTAGATGTGTATATACGGTCTCTGAGACACATTTTATGTTTACAACGCATTCATGTTATTCCTTCACCTCTCTCATTTGCTCCTGTTCAAACTCGTGCCTCCGGACCAGGGTCCTGCGTTTGAGAGATCGGCAGCTCTTGTCGTAGACCAGCCTCTGCTGGGTCAGGAGGTGCGCCTCCTCCTCGGCCTGGGAGCGCTGCACCGTCTCCTTGTGCCTGGACAGACGCTCCTGCTTCTCCTCCTTGGGGGTGCTGGGGTCCTCGCTCATCTCCTGCGACACACACACACAGGTGCACGCGCAAAAGGACGTGTGTTTCAGACACACGTACTCGCAGGCATCGGAGTATGAGAAGTCGACACACACACACACGGATGCACACGCACACGAACTTCAAGGTATGATAAGTCAAGGACACCTCACCCTAACCCTTCTGGAGTATTGTTAAGGATACCCTGGGGGAATCCCGGTAGCTCATAGTACAGGCTGAGGCCTTACCGCAGCGTTCTGGGTTCAAATCCGGCCTTGGCCCTTTGCTGCCTGTCTTCCCCTCTCTCCCCCTGCCTTTCCCATCACACTTAACTTACAAACTGTCCGATAAAGCATTACAATGCCCAAAAATAAACCTTTAAAAAGATACCGTACACATTAACTGTCTAAAGTGGTTCCCTGTGAACTGACTCATGTGAGAATCTCCCCGTCACTAATTCTACCGATCCAGATAGTGCGTCTGACCCCCCCTTCCAATGACACAACGATAAGCGATAACCATAGCGATAACCATAGCGATAAGCGATAACCATGCTCACTTCTTTGATCTTGTCTTTGCAGAGCCTGTACTCCTTCTTCTGGTTCTCCAAGAAGGTGGTCAGCTCCTTCTTCTGCTGCACCAAGATCTGCTGCTGTGTCCTCTTTTCCTCCACCAAAGCTGCTTTGATCTGTGAATCAAGAGCGGTTCTCGTCTCCTCTCAAATTCTGACTGAATCGGCGAAAGGGCTGATGGGGCGAGTTTGTTTATCTAACCGAGAGATGTCACCAGTCCAGTATCAGTGCCCCCCCCCCCCCCCTCTCTCTCGTCTAGTGATAAGTCCGATTTGTCTCACTCACCTCTTTGTCTGTTTGGGCTGTGTGTCGCTTGGCCAACCTCTCCAGTTCAATATATGTGTTGTTGGCGTGGGTCTCCACCTCCTTCTGCAAGCGGAGCTTATGCTCGTCCATCTCTGCCTTCAGCCTGTTCTCCAGGGCGATCAGCTGCTTCTGGTGCTGCCGCCGCATGCGCTTGTACCCAGACATCTGCTCCCGCGGCTCAGAATCCTGCTCATGCTCCTGGACCTACCTGGTGACCTGGACACAGGGGTCAGGGGTTACAGAGAGGTCAGGGGTTAGAGAGGGGTCAGGGGATACAGAGGGGTATTGCCACGTGGAACAGGTGTACATTATTTGCTTCGATTAATCTTTTTGTGTTCTTAGTTGTTAGACTGACTTGGTGGTATAGTTCTTGCAGTACATCAGAGCAAGTTAGTCTTTTGTTCAGTTATTCTAAGCCTGAATAACATACTTCAAATTTAAAACGGAATAATTTTTGGAATTTAAATAATAATATTATGTTCTATAGACTCTCAGGCACAAAAATGCAGTCAAGTGTAATAAATTAATTCACTCAAGCAATTCATGGATTACTTGCGGGTCTATAAATCCTCAGTACACATGCAAACAGAACATTGGATAGCTTCTTGAAGATTTTAAAACAGTCTCAATAGTCTTCATAGGGGCAGTAAAAAGCTGTGATTAATCATAGCTAATCTGACTCTGATTACATACTGTAGCATAGCCAACACACCAACAAATCATATTCAACCAAACGATATGAGCCAGCCTTAAATGATAGCGGGTCACCCCAGTTTTACCTGAAGCTATGAATATCTATTCTAGAATAGAATACATACATACAGTATGCAGACATTTGTAGCCACTAGCCACAAATGAAAAGCTTGGTTATGACGCTTGTTTGCAGGCCTGCTATTCTAAGACAGAGATGGTGAAAACATGGCAAGGCACTAATTGATACAGATAACAAAAACATTTGTCATCCCCCTGGTGATACAGATGTCAAAGAACAAAAACGTCTGCGATACGCAAACAGCTGAGAGACGAAAAAGAGAAAGAGAGACAGAGAAGCGAAAGCGGAGGATGGAAAAATGACACCCCGTTAAACGGGATCCGGTTGCCATGACTACAGATGTGCAGCTGAGAGGATGGAGAGGCCCCCTTCTCTGTTTCTCATGCAAGCGACGGGGCGAGAGAGACAGCGAGAGAGAGAAGGAGAGAGAGGGAGAGAGAGGGAGAAGGAGAGAGAGACAGCGAGAGAGAGAAGGAGAGAGAGGGAGCCCGCATACCAAAGATGCTGATTTGATGGTGGCGTCGCGTTCACAGATCTTGCAGTCGAGAGCCCGGCTCTTGTGAGAAGAAGTAGGCCGCAGCTCTGGCCTGGCGTCTCTGTGCACAGCCTCATCCCTCACGCCAGCATGGTCCTGCAGGGGGGGAGGAAAAGAAGGAGAGAGAGGGGGTGGTCGCTTCCCTGGCCCTCCGCACTCGCCGCTACTGCTGCTGCTGCTGCTGCTGCTGCTGCTAACACGAGCGTTTCTCCCTGCGTCCGGCACGCATCCTGCTTTAAATGCATCCTTCCCCTGCTTAGTCCCACGCTACTGCCTGCAGCTCCTCGCTAAGAATGAACGGGGCATCGCAGAGCGACGGCAGGCACAGCTGCTGAAGGCAGTCCTTGTCTGGCGTCCCCTCTTCCTGAGGAGGAGGGCCCAAATGGATCCGGTGGGAAAGGGTGAATTATGCAACGCCTATCGGAAACAATCAAGGGAACACAAGGGGAAGAAAAAGACTATTTGAAGATGGAGACAAAAATGTTCTCGTCCATCTCCCTTTAGAAAAAAACGTTATTTAAAAAATTAAGAGTGAAATGTGTTTATTGTCTTCCCATGATAATATGTGGCATAGTCTATGAATACAAGTCATTCAAATACGGACAAATCCTAAATATATTTTTCTTCTGTAAATTGTAATTTGAAAGATTTTCCATCTATATTCCAAAGCATTTTTTATATAAGATTTTATCCTCAGTTTCTCAAGGTAGTACGTTTCTAGTTCTTTCTATTCATTCTCTCAGTCTCTCATTCCCCTTTCATTTAAAGAGACACTGCATGATTTCACATTTATAATACTGGTAAATTAAACAACACAATTGGACAAAAAAAAATATTAGATGACAACAACAAAAATCCAACCAGCATAATCCACAACAGCAAATTAACCATTTGCATTTGATTTCTTAAAATGACATGTCCAGTTTGTATGTCTGAAGAAGCAATAACATTAAACTATGACCTTTGCAACAAACACAAACATTTATGAAAAATAGAACTCTAACTGGATAGACAGACATCGTATTCAGAGTGTGTTGCTTATTTGTAGTAGAAAACAATAATGTGAGGAACAATACATTTTTCTGACTTATTGTTTTCTGTGTGGTGCATTTGTATTTTGACTGATGACGATCCACTGGATGGTTCAACTGCTAGCCAACATGGTGAATCACCAGGGACACAATCAATTACAGTAGAACTAATAAACACCAGCTATCATAACAAGCGTCACAATCTAAATGTTGATGATTGTCAATAGATCTGCCTCATCCATAGATTCCCCCTCCCAAAATACTCAAATTTTGCAGTAATTTTACTGTATTGTGCTGATTAATGGCATGTGATTACTAGTACCTTCTTTTGTTTTTGTTTATTTTAAAGGATGTGGTCATCCTCAGATAAAACACTTGGTGCCACTGTTTGACTTTTTTGGAGGTTAAGGTATTGTATCCTTCCATGTTAGTGTTTGTTATTTTGTAAATGTGTGTTTTATGTGTATATTTGTTACCTCAGGCCTCATCTTGTTTAAAATAGGGTCAGGTGGCTGAGCGGTGAGGGAATCGGACTAGTAATCCGAAGGTTGCCAGTTCGATTCCCGGTCATGCAAACTGACGCTGTGTCCTTGGGCAAGGCACTTCACCCTACTTGCCTCGGGGGGAATGTCCCTGTAATTACTGTAAGTCGCTCTGGATAAGAGCGTCTGCTAAATGACTAAATGTAAATGTAGGTTAAGGTATTGTATCCTTCCATGTTAGTGTTTGTTATTTTGTAAATGTGTGTTTTATGTGTATATTTGTTACCTCAGGCCTCATCTTGTTTAAAATAGGGTCAGGTGGCTGAGCGGTGAGGGAATCGGACTAGTAATCCGAAGGTTGCCAGTTCGATTCCCGGTCATGCCAACTGACGTTGTGTCCTTGGGCAAGGCACTTCACCCTACTTGCCTCGGGGGGAATGTCCCTGTAATTACTGTAAGTCGCTCTGGATAAGAGCGTCTGCTAAATGACTAAATGTAATGTAAAATAGGTTATAAATACATTCAAACGTTACGTGGTACATGGAGACAGATTTGGTTCTGGCGTGGGTTTGATTTATTTTTCTCCTTCAGAGGAGCTTCATCATGAAAGATTTGCTTACTGTGAGGCTTTTAAATCATTTAGTCTGTATGATGGATTTATTTGAGTGATAAGACTGTTAAGCATACCAATCATTGAATATCATTGGGACATATCTAATCCTAAAATCTATTTAAAAACACAAAATATAATTAAACGTAAATTTATTTTAGCACAAGAATATTTAATCAAGAGGCATATATATATGTTATCTGCCTCTTAGCTAATAAACTAAATGGCTAGCTGTTATTTAATTTGTTTTTGTCTTCCAACAGAGGGTCAAAAATTATTGTTGGCATCACAGCAGAAAGTAAAGATTACCTTCCATGGTGAACTTGTGTCGCCATGGAGATCCAGCGTTATTCAATACATATCCTCCTAGATGGCCTTGTATGTGAGAGGGTTTAACTTAACAGATTTCCTACTTTAACTGTTAGAAATGTTCTGATCAGTCATTAGCTCAAACACTGAGTCTCAACACCAATGAAGTCTTATATTCACAGCCACCTACCCTCAATTTAGGGTTTTAATCCCAAAGAGAATTAGCACAATGTTTTCTGCTAGTGCGTATTGTGAGTTTTAATTTATTTTTAGCTAGCCCTGTCCAAAACTATGGAACCATGATGATGGCATGGTCCCAAAATGATAAACATTTAACAAACTCAGTCAAAACAACAGAGGATATCGTTTACAGAACCATTTGATGTTTTCATGAAGAAAAAAGTGATATCCATCTTTGTTGTATACTGTGGCTACTAGAGTCAGAACATGGGACTTTGTTTTTGTAATGGACGTCACCTGAGAAGGTGATTGGCTGCAGAACACCAAGTGAAGGGGTTCTATGCAACTGTTATAGCTCCACCTTGAGGACATCAGCCAAGATTGCCCTGAAATCATGTGTGGTTTAGTGGGCAATAGTATGATATGGCACTTACAGATTCGGTATAGTGTGTTTGATTCATGACTACACAACATAGAAAATATGTATACTCATAATAGAACGGCAACATTAATAATAACATAATAACCAAATTAATGCAATTAATTGATGTTGACATTTCAAAAGAGTTTGTTGATGTTTGTCTTTCCACAGGACCACTGTTCACATAAAAACCATTTAAATCCTGTGACTTAGAATACATTTTATTCTAAATATTTCAAAATAAGCACTCTCCACAGCTGGTGGTGGCTCCTTCACTGATTGTTTGTTACAGACGATTATTTTGTAATTTGTGTTTATTTACATGTTGTCCACTCCATTAACTAGCAACTGAACCAATTAATCATGCATTAAGTAGTTTGGAATTCAGCACAGCCTGTCACCTAGATAATGCTGAACAGGGTTGGGTGTGATGAGGAGTAAGATGGCTGAGCGGTGAGGGAGTCGGGCTAGTAATCAGAAGGTTGCCAGTTCGATTCCTGGCTGTGCCAAATGACGTTGTGTCCTTGGGCAAGGCACTTTACCCTACTTGCCTCAGGGGAATGTCCCTGTATTCACTGTAAGTCGCTCTGGATAAGAGCGTCTGCTAAATGACTAAATGTAAATGTAATGTGACACACATTCCCACACCCAACAAAACAAGTGTTGTCTTCTTGTTTTGCTGGTGTGACTTCAATCATTGACCCTGTTTATCCTCCTCGCACATGTTTGCTTGACCTGTCCTCTGGCCTCACATCCACCACATCTACACAGACTTGCACCGGCCGCGTGTTTGGGTAAATACAGAACGTTCTTTGACTCTGACCACGACACTGTTGGAACACTGTCCTTCATGCATGAAGGGAGTCAGGTGGCTGAGCGGTGAGGTAATCGGGCTGGTAATCCAAAGGTTGCCAGTTAGATTCCTGGTCATGCTAACTGACGTTGTGTCCTTGGGCAAGGCACTTCACCCTTCTTGCCTCGGGGGAATGTCCCTGTACTTACTGTAAGTCGCTCTGGATAAGAGCGTCTGCTAAATGACTAAATGTAAATGTAATGATTTTCTGCTTTACTTTCCATATGCACTTTTTGTACGTAATCTGCTAAATGAATAATACATAATCTAATGAACGATAATGAATAAAATAGTATTGTCATTTATAATATATCATATCATGAAACACCGTGAATTTGCAAGGTATGAGTGTTGATCTGAAGTTAGATTTTTCCCAACACATCAAATCCTCAAATCCAAAGACTGGCACTAGGGATGATTCATACTTATTATTATTTTTATTAGACAGACATGTTATGCATATACATTTATTTTGTAGCATGTTCATTGTAAATATCAAAGAAACAAAACTGAGCAGGTACTATAGCACAACAGTTTTGGAATGAACAATTTGTCTGGCTTATTGTGCTCATCTTACTTTAGCTACAGTTGTGGCCCGTGTTAAAAAACAAAACTACCATAACTCTATTCTTGTCCAATAGAAGGCTTACGAAACAGCACACACTGTACCCCATAAAGGTAAGACAAGCTGGAGGTCACTGTACGTGGCGTTTATGCTGCAAAAGCCTGCTAAACATTCACACGAGGAGCAACAGTATGTGTCTGGAAAGCATCATCCGAGCTGTGCTTTAGGTCTAATGCTAAAATGCAATGCCTGACCACCAGCCTTACTTATCACTCTCCACTTCCTGTTTGATCTGAATAGGGATGATAATGTCAGTGCTTGGGAGGCTGAGGCTGGTAGTCCCTGGAGTGGGGGCCTCCACGCACAGAACCCCCTCACTGTTCAGAGAGGAGCTGATGTGTTGCAGGTTTACCCCCTGTGGTAGCCTGCAACATGATGCACGATTCAGAATCATGAGAATAATTATATAAACTTTACATTGAAATATTGCCACATACTGTAAGAAGAAATTTCTAAAAAATTCCTTCAAGGTTGTTTAGTTTAACATTCTACCAAACCAATTGCAATTACACAATAAATGTTTTCGATCACCTAAAATTGGATCAAATCTACAGTGAAGTCTTACTTATATTTCCTGGTGAAGCACCTTGAGATGGTTCCGTGTTCATCCTGTCTCTCCTTATGTTTTCCTTAATTTGAGAGAAATTGTGAAAAAACATTGCAGGAAGGGTACAGCTCAGTGCTTAAATCAATTGGTTGTAGATCAAGAGGGCTCAGGTTCAAATCTTCCCTCTACTGTATTATGCTTTGGATTAAACTGTCACTAAATCGCCAAACACAGATATTACATGCCATACTTTACATGGAAAACTTGCAGTACTTGCAAACTTGTGCGGAACTGTCAGTGAGTCAACATAGCAGTTGATTAACCATCTGGAAACTGTTTATTGTTTAACTGAGCATTCTTCATTATTTCCTGTATAAAAGTACCTGCTATCTCCAGGAAGTCCCCCTTGACGACGATTGTTATTTCCTCTGGAGAGAATTGATTGGCGTCCAGGTTGACCTTCCAGCCATCCTGGCTGGACCTAATCTCAGACTCTCCCGTGATCAGAGGTACAAGTGGTCTGTGAACCCCAACAGCAGGAGGGTGAGCTAAGGAGGGGCTGAAGTGAGGCGAGCGCATGTACCCTAGCCAGGTAGAGGACGCCATCCTGCTCTTGGCCCAGTCTATCCAGCTCAGATCACCAGCTTCCAGGAAGAGAGGGATGCTGAAGTCCTGGTCGAACATGCGACCGGTCTCTGTCCACTCACGGCAAGGATCCCAGTCGACGTCTCGCCGGAAGAGAGGACGGGGAATAATTTTACCGCCGTCGGTCATGGCTTCGTTTCGCAGAAGTGAATGGAAAGTATTACCAGAGAACCAAAACTCAGAGACAAAAGTTCCCTTTTCCTTTCCTCCGGGAGGCAAATAAGGTTTTATCTGGCTTATTCCAGTGACTCAGTTAAGTTGAATGACACCACATACAGAGGGGCAACTATTCTTTTCCCAGTTCAGAAAGACTGCCTCATAGTTAGAAGGAGTTCTCTGGACAAGCTGGCTTTGTTGAGCAGTGAAGCATCACTCACACCCTTTATATACCCAGCTCATCCCCTTTAGCACTTATCAAGTAGCAAACGTTATCCATGGGATGAGAATGAGCTGATGTATCAAGCAGGGGTGTCGCTCCACCGTTGCTCTGGGTCTTGGAGAGGATAATGCTAATCATTTATATTTATAGCTTTGGGGCGTATATGCCAAGTAGCTGGCGGATGACTCCAGCCACAGCAACTATGGGGTTTATTCAGGCATGCCCTCTGCAGTCTTGTCACATACTGGTGCTCTTTGTCTTCTCCATAGTAATCTCAGACCGCTGCTATTCGAGGGAACAACATGTACATTTATCAGAGACTGCCGTCAGGCTCTAGACAACATGGGCACTTTCAGCTCTGCCTCGAATGCTGCAAAACATGACCTACAGTTTGCTTAACCACTGTAGAGTACCTCGGATTCCCTTGAGACTCAGCAATTAATTGATGTCCCCCAAAGGGAACATTGGTTTAGGGCTTGTAGCTTTGCATCAATGCTGCCCTTTGTATTTGTTTCTTTTGTCCCAATGAGAGGACATCCTGTGTTCCTAATGATTCAGGAATAGTCATCGAACTTTAGTTGGTTAATGAAGTTATAGTTGCATAACTATAGCAAATGAGATAATTATGTTGTGACATTTCCTTTCCCTAAATTCCTTTTATAAGACAAACCCAAACATGTTTAGTTTTACATAAGTTGTTTGTTGAACATCAACCTTTTAATTTTTGATTGAATTGATTTCAAATTGCATTTGAGGTTTACTGTTATGTATTTATCATGCTATTATTTTAATGTGATTAATGAGAGCATTTAATTAGCCACATACATTGTGACTTCTTGCCCTCTGGATCTGGGCCATGAGGTGAGCGATAGGTCTAATAGTCTGACGCTGTAGAGAGTTGGTGAGGAATGTTGACACGAAAGGCCTGTGTCGTAATGGCTGCCCTGCTCTGTTACACTGCAGACGAAGCTGTCCACTCTGAGCATAAATCATCAAAGTTTACCACTGAATGTTGGGTGAAGGAATGTAATAGGACCATGTCATCGGGGAGCCTATCAGATGACCTAACGTGATCTCATACGCTGTCCATTCATCAATGTCAGTGACTTCGACAGTGTCAACACTATACAGACACGCTTAGCCCAGAGTTCCAATGGGCTCCATGGCACATGCAGTAACTGATCAGTCTTGCTAAGGGTCATTGTAGCAGAAAAGGAAACAGCATAATAACCACACAGCGATGACATGCAAACTCTAGTCAAAGTCTGTGAAAGCTAACTAGCGCTGTAGAGCATTTAACTGAACACAAAAAGAAACAGTCAGTGAGGCAAATCATTCATATGTTAAATTACTTTTTAATATTGTCTTATACTACAGTTAAAAAAAAATACACACAGTGGGCTGCTTAACTAAATATAGTTATTAGGCTGTCAAGTAGAGCTGGAAACATTTGTGTGTAAGGAGCACACAAAATAGCCCTGCTGAGAGTTAAAATGTATCCATTCCTTTCGACTAGTGAATACAAAAACAAAAAAGGAGTGTTTTAGATCGCTGCTGAAGAGAATTAAAAGCCTTTCAGAAAGCTCTTGCTTTCAGAAATCGGTGGTTTCCACAGTCGATGTTTCTCTACGTGAGACAGAAAGACAAAAGAGTGAACAGACAGCAGTCTACCTTGGACTTATATTCTACAGTAGAACCCTCCGTGCTTAGATTTTCAATCATATTATGAAACTAAGGAAAGGTTGATATGTTCAGTCACAACTATGGATTTAAACCAACAAGGCTAACCTGAGAATACTGTTGCTCGCTTTCTACTTTACCTTTTTTTCTTCCTGCTGTGGAGGATGATTGATGTGATCATCGCGATTAATGCTAGAGTTCCGATGACTGAACCAACTATAATTCCTGTGAGATTATCTGTGACACAACATAGAGCACATTTGTTAAGACTTTAGTGAAAAAAAACTCTGACTGCTTTTATTAGGTGTTTCATTGTCTCTTGTTTGCTACAGAGGTCTTGAAGTCTCATTATGAAATAGCTTTACTTGCTTGCAAGCTTTGTACAACACCTAATTGTGCCAAAAGTATTTTTGACTAAAGGGAGGAAAAAATGTAGAGAATGTGCTTCAATCAGTACAGGTGAGGAACTGTAATGATTTTTTGAAACAAAGACCAAAGGTAAAAAAAAAAGAAAGCCAGTAAAATGATCAGATGACACCAGTATGCTGTACGAACTCTAACTAAACCAGATACCTACTGACAATGAGGTTCACAGTGGAACCCAAGACCCTGAGCCTTTTTGATGCATACAAGATTAAAACATAATGCGGCAGAGCCTCACAGTTGGATTTCAGTAACCAGTTCTACGTTCTAAGGACTTTTCCGTTACCGGTCACGCAGTAAGTGGTTTCCCCGGACCACTGTCCGTCACTCTGGCAGGTGTGTTCTACTGGACCATCCAGGACAAAGCTGTCATCGCAGGACATCTTCACCACAGCTCCCTCCAGATATCTGGTCCCCTGCTTCTTCCCATTGTTGGGCGGAGCGAGCCAACCACAGGACACCACTCAGGACCAATAAGAACACAGGCTCTTCTGTTTAGCACTACGTGTCCATTGAATTAAGATGGTTTGATGAGGCTTAAAAAAAACGTTAGTTGATTTTGAATGTGACAGGTGGAAAAATAGATACCTACCTGATTTGAGGTCCTCCACTGCGGACATGTGGCTGTTAAACGATACCCTTGTAGCATTGCCCATTCTCAGACTCCGAGCCATCAGTGTGTCATACCTGCAGCACAGATGAAAACGCGGGTTTATGAAAAGAAAATAAATTGTGGATATAGCTCAGTGATAGCTTACTAAATCCTTTCACGCCAGACAAAAAGGTTGTGGGTTCAAATCCACCTTTTGATGTCAGTTGCTTTGGATAAAAGTGTCTGCTATTTGAATTCATTTGTATTATTTAATCAAAATAAAACTCTGTTACAGTGCAACAAAGTAAGAATGACTCGCTGTTTTTGAGGTGCTAATGGTACCTGCAGTAGGTAGAACCTTCTCCAGAGCACAGCTCAGATGCCTGGCTCAACAGAGCATCTCCTGGATCCTCGGGGGCAGAAAACGCTGGATTGAAATCAGGGTCGTGTTTGGGAGCTTGTAAATATGTGTTCACCAAGTGCTCTGAGTCGTACGTGAATAAAGAGGATGCGTTCAATATCGCCCCTGTAATAGAAAGTGAAAATATCAAGGCAGAATGTCAATACAACAGAAAAAAATCAGGGCACCTGTTGTTCTTGATTTTACTTGTTGCCAGAATCTTTACTCACAGCTTCTCCCAAATTTAAACACCTCCTCTGGTATACTTTGATTGGAAATAAGTTGACCATCGCTTGCTACAAGGTCATCTTTGGAGTCATCGTTCATATTTCCCAGAAGGCCGAGGGTGGCGTTTTGAAAGTCTTCTGGCAGGAGTACAGTGGTTGTCATGGTTCCCTCTCTCAGTCGAAGCTCCACCCCAGCTCCACTGGGAAACATGACCGTCACGTTGTGTGGAATGGGAGAAAACACAAAAACACCTGGAAGAGTTCAGACTGATCATTTACAGTTTGCATTTACAGTTTATTTTGAAGTATTTTACAGAGCCAAGGCCATCTACTGACAGGCTGCTAACAAGCCCACAAACCAAGGCCTTTATCTCCATATCATCCTCTTATCAATTGTACATATTTTATCAGCTGTAAAAACAACAGACCTATGTGTAGAATGTTATCTTTACAGATTTTATAGACAGTTTTATAGATTTTTTTTTATAGAACAGCCCTACAAGGAAGAAGCTCTCAAAGAATCCAAAGGTCTATTAAACATTCACGTGTCCTTTAAAAGGCATCATCACTACATCCATGTCTGCAGAGGTAGTTTATCCAACATATTTTTGTTGAATTTATAATGCTTTATTGTACAGTTTTTAAGTAAAGTGTGACAGGAAAGGCAGGGAGATTGAGGGACAGGGGAAGACATGCAGCAGAGAGACCAGACCGCTGGGGTAAGGTCTCAGCCTATGTGAAACACGCACTTACCCGGTGAGCCACAGGGGGCACCCCAGGTGACATTCTTACCTTTCAGATCCAGCCAGCTCTGCTCCGAGAAGGAGAGAGAGCGCTGGTTCTGGAGAACCTCCAGACCTTCCTCTGCACCCCTCAGTCTCACCTCTACAACATCAGAGCCCCCCTCCGCCATGGCAACAGCCGACAGCTTTGTCGCCTTTACAGCAGTGCCTGTCAGATACCAATATCAAGTAATCGATCAATTTGTCGTTCAAGGTGATTTCATATGGAAAAAAGGTTTTAAAGCGTCGCCGTTGAGGCGGGTGGACATATCCTGTTTAGCTAACGCTACTTTCTTACAGGTGCCAGCTAATCTTGATTTGAACTCACCATTGCTCAGGATCACTGGTTCGGTTCTTCCCTGCACGCTGAGCCCCCTGCTTTCCGACATGACCAGGGTGTATTCCCCTTTGCCGTTGAAGGAGTAGCCGAGGCCATCGAAGGTGATAAAGTGCGGATCTCCAAACACAACACCTCCAGGCAGAAATCAGTTGGCATTGTCGAAAGTCATTGTCAGTGTCAACAACATGGTCAAACAAAACCACTGCAGTATATGAAAGGCCATTTCAGGGGGTGGATCAGGATCTCTCACCAGCCTTTGGCGCACGGTAGGTCCTGCAGTCGCTGGAGGGACGGTGTGTGAAGTAATAAACGCAGTTGTCTGACCACAGGCAACAATAGTAGAAGCTCAGGACGTCGTAGACCCAGTGAGAGGCTCCAGGGACCTTGGGGGGCCTCTTGTAGGGAGGGGAGCCCCAGTCGTGGCCTCGGTCAGGGGTACTCCCTCCTATGGAGTCTGCTGTCAGGATCTGGGTACCTGTGCTGTCGTAGCAACACTGCTGCCCCGCTGCATACTTAGGGCTGTGGGAACAACACAGAGATCCGTCTGTGATGTCACAGTGACGCGATAGTGATGTAACAGTGATGTCACAGTGAATCTGATAATTGTGTCATAGTGATATCACAGTGATGAGATAGAAATGTCACAGTGATGCAAAAATAATGTCACAGTAATGACACAAAGGAGTGTAAACACCATCCACTACTTAGTTAAGTGAAGTCATGGGGCTCACCTAGCTTGAATGGCCCTGACACAGTGAACACTCCCAGGGTGATAAGTACACACACTTCCCTTCTCCATGTCACAGCCATAATCCGTCTGAGAGTACAAGAGTACAGATGTTTGAAATGTTTACCATGTTATTTAATGAGTTCGAAGTGTCTTTTAAGGGGTGACGTGTCATCCTTTCATCTTAAAACACTCTGGGCGGGGGGCCAACTCACATGGAACCTGCCTGTGTCTGCTCTAGCCTGGGCCAGAGTGCAAGGGCAGTCTATGGTCTCGCTGAGGAAGTCTGGAAGTCGTTTCTCCAGCTGGTCCCATGCTAGGCACTTATCCAGCGCCCAGGCTGCAGAGTCCTGCCGGAACTTGTCCTCCAGGTGCCAGGCTAAAGCATGGTCCTCACTCCACACCGCGCCGACATTCCTGGGACACACACATGCGCACGCATGCACACACACATAAACAAACACACAAACACACGACACGCGCACATAAACAGACAGACACACACATAAACATACATATCACACAAACACACGTCATACACACACATAAACACACACACACATAAACAGACACACACGCACACATAAACACATTGCCTGTAAAAGCACTCAACGAGAGTGTTGAGTTTGACTCCGTTCAGCTTGAATGCATTGAAGTGATGAGGCAGGCCTGGGAGGTCAAGTGACAACATCGCTACTGGATTGTTTTCACGTGTGAGTTCGTCTACTGGATTGTTTTCACGTGTGAGTTCGTCTACTGGATTGTTTTCACGTGTGAGTTCGTCTACTGGATTGTTTTCACGTGTGAGTTCGTCTACTGGATTGTTTTCACGTGTGAGTTCGTCTACTGGATTGTTTTCACGTGTGAGTTCGTCTACTGGATTGTTTTCACGTGTGAGTTCGTCTACTGGATTGTTTTCACGTGTGAGTTCGTCTACTGGATTGTTTTCACGTGTGAGTTCGTCTACTGGATTGTTTTCACGTGTGAGTTCGTCTACTGGATTGTTTTCACGTGTGAGTTCGTTGTTTTCACGTGTGAGTTCGTTGTTTTCACGTGTGAGTTCGTTGTTTTCACGTGTGAGTTCGTTGTTTTCACGTGTGAGTTCGTTGTTTTCACGTGTGAGTTCGTTGACCTCGTCGTGGCCTACCATGTGCCTTCTGCGTGCGAGCTGGAGCTGACTCTCACACAACCCAGCTCCCAGTCTGAGAAAGGTCTCTCGGCCGTTTTGGGCACAAAGCTGAATGTGCCGTCGTTAGGCTGGTCCGTGGCCAGTGAGTAGAGGAACCTCCATTCAGACCTCCAGGACTCTGAGTACGGCTCTCCTGGAGAGGAACGGAGAGACATAGAAAGAGAGGGAGAGACATAGAAAGAGAGGGAGAGACATAGACAGAGAGAGAGACAGAGAGAGAGAGAGAGAGAGAGAGAGAGAGAGCCATAGAGAGAGAGACATAGAGAGAGAAACATAGAGACATAGAGAGAGAGAGAGAGAGAGAGAGAGAGAGAGAGAGAGAGAGAGAGAGAGAGAGAGAGACATAGAGAGAGAGAGAGAGAGAGAGAGAGAGAGAGAGAGAGAGAGAGAGAGAGAGAGAGAGAGAGAGAGAGAGAGAGAGAGAGAGAGAGAGAGAGAGAGAGAGAGAGAGAGGATTACGTGACAGACGCACTTGGGTCAGGCCAAGTGATGATTGATGGATACTCAGGCAAATACACTTTTAACACGAACACAGAAATTCCGTTTGACATTCAGGAATCTCCACAGATGTTGCTTGTAATACCGCTGATTCCCAGCGCTTTTAACACTACTGGCTTGCAGTGAGAGCAACGTTATCTATGACACACACATACACACACACAATGTCACAAGGAGACCACACTGCTAGGAGGATGTACATTGACTGGCAGCGCATTTAATAAGAATGCATTAATTTGGTAGAAGCTTTCATCCAAAGCAACATATCATGGTGTGTGTGGGTTTTGAACCTGGAATTCTTGATTTACAGTCAAACCCACGGAGCTATACCCATCCATGAATCAGTTTGTTGGTATAGGGGGGGTCAAATGGCTGAGCGGTTAGGGAATCGGTCTATTAATCAGAAGGTTGACGGTTCGATTCTCGGCTGTTGTGCTAAATGCCAAATGACGTTGTTTCCTTGGGCAAGGCACTTCAACCTACATGCCTCAGGGTGAATATCCCTGTACTTACTGTAAGTCGCTCTGGATAAGAGCGTCTGCTAAATGACTAAATGTAAACCATAGGAGCCCTGAGGGAAAGGCTGACACACACACACACACACAGAGACACACACACACACACACACACACAGATAGAAATGACTAAATGTCTAAATGTAGATGTGTAGTACCTGTCTCCATGTAGCCCCACAACTCAATGTTCACCCTGTCTGCCTGGACCAATGAGGTGTTCCACGTCATACGCAAAGCCCCTCCCACGTTTGGGGTGCCATAGTACTGCCACTGGGTGGAGTTCACCAAGGTCACCTTCAGGCTGGGGTCAGACTTGCCTGTGTGGACTGATATGAAACACACAAGAAAATTGCACCGTCTTTATTGTGTTGGCAGTTGCTTTTGTGTTGGATCATCATTTAAATGTACATCCCGTATTTGTATATTGCTTTGGGTTAAAGAGTCAGTCAAATCAATGAAAATGTTCAATGCAATAGTGAAAACGTCTCATGAAATAAGCTCCCCATACCTGATAACCAGGTTCCATGTTTGCTGAAAGTTGTTCCGTTGTCGGTGGAGATCTGGAATGGAATCCAGCCTGTTTCGTAGAGCAGAGGGGAGATGCAGTGACCTCTGCTCTGAGCGTCTACATAACCAACGATCTGGATGTCACCATTGAACCTGACATAATAAACGTGGTATCAGTTAATCAGATTGTATACATCGTATTCATCGTAATTTGCATTTCATTTAAGATGTAATTTTTTTTCATTTGATTTTGTTTCAAAACGTTTATTTAAGCATAATTGATTCACAAAGAAGCTATTTTCAAGTTTAAAGTGCATTTAAAATCCTGTGGATGTATGATGTATTTTTCTTATGAGCAACAATCAGAACACTTTGACAGTCTTTAAATCTGACCCAAGTGCTGTGTCTGGGACAGACAGACTCACCTACAGACGATCTGATTGATTAAAGTCTGATTAAAAGTCGCGTGGAGAACCATGAAATCGGTTCCGCCGAAAAATGTTCCGGAATATGGAGCAATCTCCACACAGAACTCCCTATAGTCATCACAGCAGTTACTGAGCGATGAGCATGTAGTGTGACAGGAACATGACTCAAACTTGTTGCCACATTGTCTCTCACATGTCTGTCCTGTTAAAGGTAACATAAAAATGGGATCATGTTACAAACTGTTAGATTATAATTGTCTGTATTACATTTACATTTAGTCATTTAGCAGACGCTCTTATCCAGAGCGACTTACAGTAAGTACAGGGACATTCCCCCCCGAGGCAAGTAGGGTGAAGTGCCTTGCCCAAGGACACAACGTCAGTTGGCATGACCGGGAATCGAACTGGCAACCTTCGGATTATTAGCCCGATTCCCTCACCGCTCAGCCAACTGACTCCCTTTATTATAGGGCATACACTGCGAATACTTTATAAGGTCCCTTAAGTTTGATGTGTAATGCTGTGCTAAACTTCACTTACCTGATGTCCTGTAAACATTCGAAGCAAGAAGAATGAAAATTACAGCCAAGTGAAAGGTTCCCATTCTGAGTCTGATCTGCAAACAGTCTGACAGCTCTTAGATTTTTCCAACTACACACAATTGCAATTTACAAAACAAAGTTAGGGAGTCATGTTTAGCACTCTGTTAATGAGTCTGTCAGCCTTTTCGACATCAGCATTCCCAAACCTTGGCTAATGGTAGCAAAGTTCATTGTGATAATGTAGTCAGTCATGTAATCATGTACTCAGCTGACCAATCACTTCCCTTGTATTAGTTTGGTACTCTAGGATGTGTGCTGTGTTGTGTGGGAGTTGAGCCTGCAGGTGGCTCTCACTGCCCTTACATTGAATGTCAGTTACCATTAGATGGGGTATATCTATGACTTTTCCCTGAGTTACCAAAAATCTGAATGTTTTTTTTTTTTTTACGTTATTCACATTTTGTATATAGGATTTGGCCATCTTGGTTAGTGAGAAGAGAGTCTGCTCCAATCCAAGTCTATATTCAATCTGTTCCTAAGAAAAGACTTGTGAAAGTATATATTTTGCTGTACATCTTTCCCCTAGCCTACTTCAGCTCAAATACAAAATAGATATTGTAGGCTAAGTAATTGTATTATCAGAACATGAAGGCCAATCCTCTGCAACCCTAAAAGACAGACAGAATTCTGTCATGAGACAAGAATGCTCAGGTACTTTCCATTGCTGGAATATAAACCCACCAAAACTACAACAAATACAATTATGCATCTAGACATAACAAGGCCCAGTTTTTCAAATCGGGTTAATCTCCTAGTTTTACGTATCTATTATCCATTATTGATTTTACCGGCATCAAGCAGGAGTCCTGGTGGTTGCCTTGGAAACCTCTGGAGGTGAGGAGTCTCTTGCGAAAAGCAGTCCTGGTTTTCTTCAGTATTTGGAGAGCACATCTCTTTGATTGATAGGGGCGTTATAGCATCAAGGTACAATACTGGAGGTCCTCAGTACTGTATATGATAAAATCATGATGAGCATATGCTTGTTATCTACCTAAATGTTTAGCAAAAATGCAATTACGCTTTTTTTGGTTTTAGTTTTTTTTAATGAAATGAGACTTGGGAAGCTTAAATGACAGGGTTGGTATTCATTCTGTTGAAGTAGGAATGAGCATTGAGTTTAGTTTGTATGATAAGTAGCCTACAGCTTTAATTAGTATTTAAATTGTTTTTGTCTCATGCAGAAGACACTACAGATGCACACACAAACACACACTTATCAGATGAAACAGAAACAGTGCTCATTATAAAGATTATCTTCTACCGATGAAAATAAGCAAGAACATCAATGAACGTCTTCATAGGCGTTCGAGATGGAGCAGAAAAAATATGATAATGCATTCAATTAGGATCAGATTTGCACAGGATTAGCATGTGAATGTGCAATCTATTCAATATGCTACCCAGGAGAAATTGAGAGAGATCAAGGAGCAAAACTCATATCATCTACATTCATTTTATTCCAAATCACATTATCTCTGGTGTTATCTCCAGCAACGGAGTCTTTCTGCTCATCTCACACTTCAAGCTTTAGAAACTGTAAACTCAACTAACAGAGAGACAATCGTCCTTGACAAAGGAATCTCGCTCACAATAGGAACACAAATGCATGTAAACTTCAAGCAGAGATTTAATCTAAAATCAGAGTTTATTTTACAGACAATGAGCTCTGGTTTAAACCAACAACAATATAATCTCTGTGATCGTGTGCTGTGAACCGGCCCAGTGTTGATAGCAGCTCAGCTCCAGAGCGCCCAAGGTGCACGCTGCCGCTCACTGTCCCTGGGGAAGAGGCTTGGTTGGGATGTTGTTGCTTAGCACCACCACACCACAAGCTACAGGATGTTGTTGCTTAGCACCACCACACCACAAGCTACAGGATGTTGTTGCTTAGCACCACCACACCACAAGCTACAGGATGTTGTTGCTTAGCACCACCACACCACAAGCTACAGTATTTAACATGGATGTTCTTTAAGATGTCATTGTACATTATGCAAACGTTTTCATAAATCAATCAATCATCAATAAAATGATAATGTAGCCTATGTCTTTGTCAGAAGCTTCTACTCAAAGCAATATACAAAGACAATTGCTCTACCATTGAGCTATCCCCACGCCCAGGTTCAGGGACAGACAGTAAGGAAATTACGTGCATATGGGGTGATCAAAGATTTTTCCCCATCAATGTTCAAACCCAATAATACTGTGTGTGACATCACAAACGCTACACGGTTTCATGTGGAAATATACTTTACTGTAACTGAACATTTAATTCCAACAAACAATGCAAGTTGAATGTAGGATGCCTACATTGATTCATATCAACACCACTTGATACAGTGAGGCACAACTAATATTCACTTACATTGCCAATATACTGTCATATTTAATTGGTAACCACAGTGTACATAAATAGGCAATGTCAGGGAGAAGCATCATATTCAACAGAATTTAACTCAAGCCCTTTGATGGCTTGACGACAAGCTCCTACCCCTGATTAAAACCAGTGTCAGACATCACGACAAAAACTAAACAAAGACCAGACAAAACATCAAAAGACACAATGTTTCTCTACCATCAAGATTATGGATGAGTGCTTACTGGGATATGCCAAAGCTGGAACAGTGATGTGAGTTTGCCTTTGATGTCCCAGGAGAGCACTCTACTTTATACAAACTTGTTGAGGTTCTGTGAGGTTAAATGTGACCCAGATGCTTGTGCACGCATGTGCTTGCCTGCCCATCTGCCTCTGTCCCCGATTCTCTCTCTCTCCCTCTTCCTCTCTCTCTCCCTCTGTCTCTCTCTCTCCCTCTGCCTCTCTCTCTCTCTCTCTACCTCTGTCTCTCTCTCTCACCCTCTGCCTCTCTCTCTCTCCCTCTGCCCCTCTCTCTCTCCCTCTGCTTCTCTCTCTCTCCCTCTGCCTCTCTCTCTCTCCCTCTGCCTCTCTCTCCCTCTGCCTCTCTCTCTCTCTCCCTCTGCCTCTCTCTCCCTCTGCCTCTCTCTCTCCCTCTGCCTCTCTCTCTCTCCCTCTGCCTCTCTCTCCCTCTGCCTCTCTCTCTCTCTTTCTCACATCACACATGAATTGACATGCACATCCAGCGGGTCTGGGCTGCTAAAGCTGGAGGGGTTTGGAGGGTTTGACTCCAGGCTGTGCTGGATGATGGAGAGTGGCGGTGTGCCACTGGCTCTTGGTATCAGGTCAGTAAATCCTCCTGCTAGCTCGGCCTGCGGTGTTAGGCCCCCACCTGCTTATCGGATTACCTGGGCCAAACCGCAGCCAACACGTAGGCCTTGTAAACTCCATCATTTCCAGAGTTGTATTCAGTTAGATCAACGACTGAGATCACCTTTGGATTTTAAAAACATTAGAACGTTAGAATGGAGACGTTCTCTATTCTCGAAGGAGATGCAGTCTGTCCACAACAATAATACATTTTGGCTGCTGTGTCAGTAAAAATAAATAAAAAATTGTTAAAAAGAAACATTTTAGTTGCCAATGATCTAAGCTCCTTGGTTTCACCCCTGTACCCTTCTGTATGTGTGAGAGTCTTGACACTTGAAGGCCTTCTGTGTGACAGCCTGACAGGAATGGCAGATTAGGATTCGAGCAGGGTTCCTGTCCTCTCTTCATAATGTGAGGGGGGTTTCCAGTCTGCCGGCTCCATGCTAGGTGTTTCATATTCGAGGTGTCCTTGTGAGAGTGATAGAAACGTCTTCTACATGCAAGCCACACCTCCGCAGAGCTGGAGCTGTAATGAGACTTGCTGCTGTGAAGCACAGTTACCATCCTCAAGAGAGCAAGATGAGGGATTGCTTATTTTAACAACTAATCTACCAGTTGGGGATGTATAGATTTGATTCATTCCTGATCGCAGGCAGCTTCCGTTCATCACTGTATGGGTGTATGGGATGGCTTAGACACACCCTCTGCAACTCGTTGTTCATTACATTTCTGTATTTCTCTTGAGTGTATGTACAGTACTCCGGCTTTCAACACCATTCAGGCATCATAGGCCAAAGACATGCAACCACGTTTGTAATGATCTTTCAATCTTGAGTAAAATTGTTAAGATGCAATATTGTAACAATGACCAATATTTGGACTCTTCCATAAATACATTTACATCCCAGAAACAAATCATCACATAATCCATCCACAGTCTTTCTAAACAATATATAATCACTACCCCCTTGAGATGGTGTGTTAATGTAAATGTCAGTGTTTATTTTGGTCTGTTTGTGAAACATGAATGTCTTCATCTCTGTATGTGTGTACAGGGCTGACTGCCAGTGTTACGTGTGGAAGGGCATGCCCTATCCAGCAACCATGGGGAGCTTTTCCTCAATCTCAGCACCTCTCCATCAAACTCAAGTGCTTAAAGCAATTACAACAGCACTCTGCTTGATTGAGCTCTCTGTCAATGGCCTGCCATTCACACTCACACTTTCTATTTTCACCCCCACTTGTCCTCGCTCACATCCCGCATGTCCCAGCCCCGGCCAATCAAAGCTCCCGGTGCATTCAGGACTCTAACTGGCTGACACGTTGCCAAGACAAACATACAGCACATTTAGGATTCTGAAGTCTGTAATATCTTATCTAATCTTATCTGTTTTAGGGTGATCTGCTTTTATTTTTTTAAGAATCTTTAACCTTTGTTCTAAGTCCATCTCAAGAAGTACAACTGTGTCTCTGTGTAAACATATTTACACTTAACACACTTGATCTGCAGTAGTGTTCTGCAGTAGGAAATGACTTGGACGATAAAATATCATGCTTTCATCAAAATGAATATATTACACCCTCTGCAGTGCTTTCATTCATAATTACAATCAGTTTAGTGACGCAATATGAAAATATGTTTTTTTTTCTTAGCGACACAAGTTTATATATTTATATAAACACTGATCCTACAGTTAAAAAGATCCTATTGTCCACACATCTCTTCTCAGCATTTCCCACAGTCTGACTCGGGTAAAGGTGGATACTCATAGGTTGAGAAGCTTCTGAAACTCACCAACTTATCTGGCAGCAGGTATTCCCTCAATTGATTCAATCACAAAACCGTTTCAATATCTCCCGAGCGTGTCCCTGCAGAGGTAACCAATCAGGACAGAGATCCGGTCTTTAATCGGGAGATATGTTGGGTTTCGGTCAGCTCTCAGTGAAGAAGAGGTTTGAGCCAGGTCCTGATCGTCCACCTCTGACCAGAACATCTCTGGACCACCAGCCTCAAGCCGAACGTGCTCTCTTTAGAATGCTCCACCTCTAGACACCGACCCGTGTCTCTGCTGATAATGGGCCCATTCTGGAGAGGTTGGGAAGAAGAAGAAAAAGAAGATGAAGTAGAAGAAGAAGAACAAGAAGAAGATGAAGAAGAAGAAGAACAAGATGAAGAAGAAGAAGAACAAGAAGAAGATGAAGAAGAAGAAAGTAATGATAACTTTATTGTAATATACTAATGCATCTGTTTGTTATACGCTTTTGAGCTAGACCCAGGAAACTCCTGTTACCTATGACAACTGTAGCTCAGTAGTGGAGCTTTTTACCACAGATCAAAAGGTGACAGGTTCAAATCCCCCTTGCACATCACTCTGGATAACAGGGTCTGCTAAAAATGGTTTAATTACAATGTCGTCTTTGTAAACAATCAAATCCACTTTGTTTGTCTCTTCGCCCCAGTCCAACCCCCACCCACTCTCACTGCCCCCCCCCCCCCCCACACACACACACACACACACCCTGATCGAGGCCATTGGTGCTGACAGATCGTACCTGAGTGAAGTCCCACAGCCGCTGTGACTGCTGAAGGGTATCCTGGCACTTCCTGAGGCACGGCGTCCGTCCTCGGCCCTCGTCGACCAGACACTTGGTGTTTGGGAGGAAGGTGGTGGAGCCCAGAGGACCCAGCTGCAGCAGGCCCTCAGAGGAATAACGGGCCAGCTTCAACAAGAGGATAGGGATGGGGATAGCTTAGTAATTAGAGCATTTGACTGCAGATCAATCCCCCCCACCCCGCCTCCCCCGACGAACTGTGGGTTTCTTTGGATACAAGAGTCTGCTCTGTGAATACTTGTTATTAAGAAAATCCAACCTTGAATTTTAAAGCCTGAATGGACATGGATTTACAGCAGTGAAAATGGGCAGAGAGTACATTAAGGTCCAAGGTTGTTGACACGTAATTTGTTTGTAAGCCAGATTGCCTGGACCGAATGCACACACGATAGAAGTTCCCGACTCACTGATCCAATTGGGTGAGAGTGTGGTCAGTCATATGATGAGTGAATTGATCTCCTTAAGATTTCATTATGCGAGAAAAGGAATGGCTACTGAATGACATTGACTGCATTAACAAGATTAAAATGAGAGACCAAATCATGAGCGCGCCTAAACATGTGCACAAGCAAACGGCGGAAGCCAAGCCAAGGATGACAAATTGGATGATGTGGATGGATAGCATGTTAGGTCGGCAGTCCCTCGCAACTCTGCGTGTTTATGTACATGAAAAAGGGCTTGAAAGCATGTGTTTGTCACCAAACAAAGGCAGGGTATTCACAATATAATGGACACACAAGGCCAAGTGAGAGCTTCTAGAGGGGAGAAAACATCCTTCAGAAGACTTTTAGAGAAAATTGGATGTTTAGCGTCATGAATGGCGGCTTTCGCTTACTCCTGTACACAGAACCTCCATCTTTATACTGCTTTTTCAGTATATCTTCAGAGGTAGTGAATAGAAAACTTAAGTCCAGTTTAAATAGAGTAGATATTTTGTACGCTGTACTGCCCACTGGCATTGTTCTCTTACCACTCTCGTCATAACCAACAGTCCTGAAGAGCATGTCGTACTTCTCAGCATTCAGACACGCACAACAATAATGTATTCATTGACGGTTTTAACGTGTTTGTTTAGCAGGCGCTTTTATCCAAAGCCTTGTACAGGGTGGGAATCGAACCTGCAACCTTTTTATCTTCTGTCATATGTCCAACCACTGAGCTACACCCACCCAACCAACCAATACAAAAACCCTCAGTATCCCGGGTTTTTAATGGAAGTACAGTAGCTAATACAGAACAGGTATATTAGAAATAAAGTAACATGGTTTATTTTTTGTTTGGTTAAAAAAGGATAAGGTTGTGAAAAAGGAGACGCAGATATCGATCTTCTCACCTGAGAAGGCATGCCATGGCAGGGGTTGAGCATTCCCCTGTTATCCTGCTCATTCCCCAGGTCTATACAGTAGCCACTGGCTTTGTTGTTACGGACCTTGAAAACAAGTACAATAACGAGATACGTGAATCTCTTTAGGAGACTTGGAAGATGGCAGACGGTTCATCTGTCGTTATGGTATGTGTGTGTCACCTCGCCGTAGGCACGTGTGGTGTTGTACACACGCATCTCTGGGTACACGTTGTCCAGGTACCACTGGAAGCTGCGACAACGCAGTTTCTTCCTCAGGGCAACTCTGTCTGAAACATCTCCGAAATCAACTCCAGGGTTCTGTGGAGACAAAACACAGCCCCGAAACTGCATCATGAATGACCCTACGGTGCAGAAGGTGTCCTATGTTTCTCATGCGGTGTGCCCTGATATTAAGACCACAGATCCACAGTCCAAATATACACTGTGTACTCCATAGCACTAGCATCCACTGTGTGATTGACTCAACATTTATCATTTTGGATGACACTTTTCTCCAAAGGGACTTAAACTGTGCTGGTAGAAGTTGGCTCAGTGGTAGAACACTGCACAGTCTGCAAATCAAGAGGTTGCAGGTCCCTTTCGTTGCTTTGGATAAGAGCCTTTGCTAAACGATTAACCCACAATGTGCAGCAGTATTGCTAGATCGAACTTCCCTTCCTTGGACTGAGTGGGATTTACATCCATAAAGAATTAATCACAGGAATTAAGGCTGAACACATTGATATGAGGTACAAGGCAAAAAAAAAGCAGCAGTACAGCCTCTCTCTTACACTCATGGGGATGTTCCACGCCATGTAGACGTGGCTTTTGTAGTCGTCCATCCAGACCTCCGCGGCCCTCAGGGCGTTGCGCTTGGCGTAGTAGTCAATGTCATTGTCGTAGGGCTTCTTGGTGCGTTGGATGTGGGCCACGCGGGAACACGGGAGGACCTCCATGCTTCCCCCACACTGCCACACCTGAGCCATGACGGGTTCCAGCAGAGAGCAGAACAAACACGTTTTTTGTCCTTTCATTTACATTTACATTTAGCAGACACTCTTATCCAGAGCGACTTACAGTAAGTACAGGGACATTCCCCCCGAGGCAAGTAGGGTGAAGTGCCTTGCCCAAGGACACAACGTCAGTTGGCATGACCGGGAATCGAACCGGCAACCTTCGGATTACCAGCCCGATTCCCTCACCGCTCAGCCACCTGACTCCGTGGACTTTCAAGTGGACTCGTGTGGGCGTGCGAGCGTGTAAAATGCTACATCGAGATAACTAAGCCCCGCTGAGTTAATTTTCCCTAGTTCCTGGCTGAGCAGTTAACAACCTGCAATTTCAGTCGTGTATTTCTGAACAATGGGCCCCCTCAAGGTGCTCACAATTATCTTGTGGATGGTGTCGCCAGGGACCAATCTTCCACAGAAGACATCAAAATAGTTTTCAGAATGGCTTCCCATAACCCTACAAGTTTACCGACATGAAACACCTTCTCTCTACAGAAGAAAGAGCTCCCTCTCACTAAGATACATTTGTATAGCAGCCTCCTTCTGCTTCTCTTCCCTGTGATCTGCACTCCACTCCTCCCAGGAGAAGTAAGCACACAAGACAGGACAAAAGAAGAAGAAAAATATTGATGTTATGGTAAAATGTGTCGTTAAGAGTTTCGCACTTTAGCATATTCTTGCAAGGGTTGTTAAAATCTGACTTCCTTTCTCTTTTCTGCTCCTCATCTCTTTCAGTTATTTCTGTCTCTCTCTCTCCCTCTCTCTCTATCTCTCTCCCTCTCTCTCTATATCTCTCTCTCCTCTCCCTCTCTCTCTCTCTCTCTCTCCCTCTCCCTTCTCTCTCTCTCCCCTCTCTCTCTCTCTCTCACTTCCTTATGGCTGCATCTACTGTCACCCTGCTGTGTCGTATGTGTCCTTTCATCTCACCGCTGTCACGTCACAACTATCTGAGGAAACGGAGTGAGAAATATGCAAACGTGACAGCCTGCTAGCCAGTGGGAAGCTGCAAGCTCACTGCAGAGTCCTGGATCCGGTTCAGTTCTCACATCGGGAAACAACGACCACACAAAGTCACACGTCACTCTGCGACAAACCTTGACTTATCATCGTAATCGTCTCATCATCATACTCCAACACCATCCCAGTCTGGTGTCCGGACGTGTTTGCGATCATCGTTTGTACGGGGGGTCAGATGGCTGAGCGGTTAGGGAATCGGGCTATTACGTCATCCGAAGGTTGTCGGTTCGATTCCCGGCCGTGCAAAATGACGTTGTGCCCTTGGGCAAGGCACTTCAACCTACTTGCCTCGGGGGAATGTCCCTGCACTTACTGTAAGTCGCTCTGGATAAGAGTGTCTGCTAAATGACTAAATGTAAATGTACGCTAGTAATAATCAACATCAGGTGAATAGCCCCAGGTAGAACATACTGTAGCAGTAAATCGTACTTCCAGGCATTACATATACATTGTCATGCCAACTGCAGTCCCCTTCTCTGCATGAAACCTAATGATGTTGTCCTGATCCTAGTCATCCCAACAGCAAACCTATTTTGACATTCAGTGTGAGAAATTAGTCAGAGCAACCATATGTTACAATAACAAGCCCTACTGGCAAGTCACCAACAACAACCAGGATCTAATCTATCAGTATGCAAACTACATTAGATCTTTCTAGAATCTCTGGGGGGGCAGATAATCCTTTCTGATCTTATCAGGTCCTGGAGTAACAGGCCCAAACACATTAGGAAGTTAATAATGAGTTTGGTAAACTATTGGTGAACTTACCCGCATGCCTAACTCAATGTTCTCCCCTCCATACACCTCCATTCCTGGGTCTAGTAGGCCAATCTCCCTGAAGTACTCTCTGTTCACCACGAAGGAGCAGCCAATCATTGCAGGAGACCTGAGGTGACAGACGTTAGGTGCTTGTGAGTACCTATTATTATGTGTGTGTCTTTTACGTAACTTGGTTTTAAATCTGCGTACATCGGCGCACAATGGAGATGCACGGTATGAATACATGTCAAGAGAGAGAGAGGGGTGTGGGGTGAGAGAGTGAGAGAAAAAGATTAAAGGAAGAGAGAGAGAAAGACTGAGACAGAGAGAGACAGAGAGAGAGGGAGGGAGGGAGAGAGAGAGAGAGAGAGAGAGAGAGAGAGAGAGAGAGAGAGAGAGAGAGAGAGCGAGAGAGAGAGAGAGAGAGAGAGAGAGAGAGAGAGAGAGAGAGAGAGAGAGAGAGAGAGAGAGAGAGAGAGAGAGAGAGAGAGAGAGAGAGAGAGAACCAGTCTGTATTGAGCGACCTTCCCGGCACCTGATAGGGGCGGTCTCGTCGCCTCCGTCCAGCCAGCTCCGAGGAGGGATGATGTACATGCACCACAAAGCCCAACTGTAGCCGTGGGCAGCGCTGGCGTACTGCTGGACCTCCAGCGAGCTGTACATGATGTTGTCAATTGCTGGAAGAACAATACGGGTCTTATCCTCCGCAATCCTGGCCAAGATGGGTTGAGCCCTGGTGAAGAGAGACAGAGAGAGAGGGAGTGTGAGAGAGGGAGGGAGCGAGAGAGAGAGAGAGAGAGAGAGAGAGAGAGAGAGGTAGTAGAGAGAGAGAGAGAGAGAGAGAGAGAGAGAGAGAGAGAGAGAGAGAGAGAGAGAGAGAGAGAGAGAGAGAGAGAGAGAGAGAGAGAGAGAGAGAGAGAGAGAGAGAGAGAGAGAGAGAGAGAGAGAGAGAGAAAGAAAATAAAACATTTGAAAGACCAAAGACTAGAAAGTTTCAGGTGGATAGGGTGGCTTCCTCTTAAGAGTGGAACCTGTAAAAGAGATAATATCCCAACATAATAAAAAAGACTGCTGTGCTTTTTTATGTCTTTATAGATTAGGCACAACATCTCTGCCTTTGTAGATGACATGCCGTGCCTGTCTGAAGGTAAATCTCACCACGCTGTGTTAAACTCGACATGAGCATCAAAGAAGCCGACAATTGGTGCAGAGGCGGCTTTCCAGCCAAGGATTCTCGCCCTTGTGAGCCCTTCTCGTCTGCTGTTCCTCACAATCTTCACCAGGCCGGGGTAGTGCTGATTCACATGCTGATCCAAGTCCTGCTTCAGCTCCACTACAAAGTCAACGGAATCACACCTTGAAATTACATCACTGACTCCTGATTGCAGAGACTAAAAAGCATCGACAATAAGATTTTCCTTCTTCTCTCTCTCTCTCTCTCTCTCTCTCTCTCTCTCTCTCTCTCCCATTCTGTCTCTTAATCAATACATTTTTTCCTGTCTCTTTTCTTCTCCGCCTCTGCCTCGCTCCGTTGTACGTGGTAAATTGTGTTTGTTTAATTGGTATAAAAGCTCAGTGTCTTTTACTGATAAGAAACACAATCGGATGGATCACCAGAAGATGGAAAGGGGGGGGGGGGGAAACAAAGCTTAAGATATTCTGCTTATTCAAATATAATAACAATAATTCTGTATTAATTTAGCTGACATTTTTATCCAAAGCGACATATAGCAAATGAGGGTAACGAACAACCTGTCGATCTGAAGTCCAAATGCTCCACCTCTGAGCCACACCCAAACACAAGAGAATTAATACAAACACCAGTGACACCCGGCCCTTTGTCTCACCACTGTCACTGTTGTCATCCACCAGAATGATCTCTTTGAGGAGGTGGGGAGGAGTGTGATTCACCAGGCTGTGGACGGACCTCAGGATCACAGACAAGGCCTCGTTCACGAAGATGAACACCACCGTGATCTGTGGGAGGTCATCTGGGTAGCTCATGGTCTCGCACCTGTGAACAACCACCCAAACCACTCTTCACTTCTCTTTTACCTATACTGTGTATTTTCTTTTAAAGGGGCAGTGGACAGTAGTTAAAAAATATGAGCTCGATTAAATGAAGCTACAAAGATATTAGAATCACCTGATGAAGGTTGAATATTTACCTTTTGGGCCGGTAGTCAGGAATGGATCTATCCAGTGAGATTTGGTCGCTCAGCTGTGCGTTGTATCCAAACTGGTGGTACTTAGCCCTCTCTGGGTCCTGGCCAGACTCCCTGGAGGTTCCTGTGGCTCTGCCTTGCCACAAGCTAACATGTCCTTCCTCTAATGACAGGGGCTTCACCAAACCTGTGAAAGACACTACCACGAGGATAGAATACAAGCTCACGCATCAGGCTCTGTTGGAGTCAAACATTACGAAAATAAACTATTTTGTTATCTATAACAATCAGATTGAAAAAAACTATAAAGATGACGCTGCTTTCTCTTGATTTCGTATTTTAATATAATTACTTGATTGTGTTCAAAGTCCTGAGCTTGCAGTCTGACATCCATGAAAAATCTCAAGGTTACTGTCACACTTGGAAAAAGAGTGACGGTGGATACAGAGACAGTGAACATGCAGGCAAGTGTAAGTTCCCTACAGACGATCCACAAAGCCTTCAAACAGTAGCCGACTATGCTTTATTTGTCTCCAAAAAAAGTCTCCCAAAACAATAAACAGTATAAACACAACGTATCTATTTATCTGCCAATCGCCTATTATGTGAGCGTATTCCCTTCCCCTGTGCTACACGGGCATCTATAGGTTACTACACATAGTATGATGGCTTATTCATTACCGTTCAGTTGATGAAAAACTACGTTTTCAAGGTGCTCGAGTCTCTCCAGAATTGTCTGCTTATCCACAAAGTTAGATCTCCGGTAAGTTATTGTCTCGATGTTTCCTCCGCCCCTCAACAGTTCCACTGAGCGATCCTGGATTTTGCAGTAAACCGAAAACAGTACAATCCCCACGAACACAAAAATATTGACAGTCAACAAAGTTTTTATCCGCCGTGGCACAGCCATGAAACCGAGGAGGTAGTTTCAAATCGACAGCATCTACCGGTGGTAGAGAGAAACGCGCTCGCTAAGTTTCGACCGAAGATTCATTCTGTGAGTGCTCAAAGACACCTCGCGCCCGTGAATCTGGAGCTGTTCATTCAGCACCATCATAGCAAAGGCAATGATTCTCTACAGTTGGAAGACACAAAACGTATTTTTTCCCCTGAGTCGTAACAAACGCTCCACCTCCGTTGCACAGCATCCTCGCTCAAGTGATCTAAAAGCATGTTGGAAGAAAACACCAGCATCGGATTTTCTACCTGCCACATCAGCAGCAAATCATCCCCCCCCCCCTCCCTCTCTCTCTCTCTCTCTCTCTCTCTCTTTCACACGCATACAAGAACACATAAAAAAGGGACAACACACAACAAATTGGTGCTTTCCAATCGTAATTGCCTAATTGTTAAAAGACAACTAAACAGATGTCTAAGAGAGGCATACCTGGTAATTTCATACTGTCAATAATTCAGTGTTGATTTGGTGCACATTATTTACAGCACAATTTACTCTCAGCTAAATAGGCAATCTTTTGACCTGATCTGAATCATACAGTCTTTCCTTAATTGCTTGAACTGCATGGGTCAATTATGAAGGGAGCAGCGTGTGTCGTCTCAACAGAAGTACTCTTAATCATCCATTCCTTCACAGTCAATATCAACTCAGACGCGCGATCTAATGATATTTTCAAAACACCGAGCCGCCAAGGTCAGTCAGGCAAGGGGGAGCGGCTGAGAGTTCGGTCACGAAAACGGTCAGCTCATCAGTAGGCACACAAGAATACTGTGGAAATGTGCTGATGCCTTTTTTATTTTCGGTTACTGTAATTTCCCAGGATGGCGCACATGAAGCCGGCCGGTGCTGATCTTGCACAGTCAGAGAGCCGATGTTGTGCCCCCAGATGCACCCCTGCCCTGAAAAGCACCCCCTCGCGGGAGCGCGTGCACAGACCACTATAATCAAAAAGTGAAAGATTTCGTCTTGATATTGCAACCAAACGGAGGGGAAACAGCTGTCTCTTATGAGGGCCCGTTTAGAAATGATTCAGACTGTTCTTACACAAAAACATAACACATACACGTTCACATACGAAAGTTAACACACATTCATACTACTGAAAACTCACATCCACATTTGTGAAATGCTCGCATAGACACATATGAAACGCATTTACATTCACATGTGAAATGTTCTCACACGCATTCATACTAGGCTACTGAAAACTTACAGACAAAAAAATACAGATTGCAACATCCGGGCTACCAAGGACAGGTAAGGCAATCGAGCCTGAATGCAATCAAACTATCTCACTTCTCTGAGAAGGATCCAAATGCAGACCTCTCTCCTCAGGCCTCTCTCAGGTGTAGCCAGGGGCATAGCCACGTGGTGGCCAGGGGGGGCCACAGCCACCATTGGTCAGAGAATGGCCACCCTGCCGGCCCCCCCAACCTCACAAAAAAAAAAACCTTCCTGAACAGAGACGGTATAAAGCTGAAAAAATGCATTAGTATTTTTTTTATAAAGTCGTCTTATATTTCCATTTGTCACTTACGCTACAAGCCCCATATTCGCAACATGTTGGGCCACGCCCCCATCAACAGCGCAAGACGCAAACCAACGTACCTGCATTCTGACAGCGCTTCAATGGAGACTAGCAGCTAACCACTGGATACCGTTAGAAAACTGCTGCTCTGAGTGATGCAGTGTGTGAGTTTTAAAATAGTAGTTTTTGACAATCAAGTGCCACCCCAAATAAAAGACTGGCCAGAGCTGGCCCCCCCCCCCCCCACAAAATAATATCCTGGCTACGCCCCTGGGTGTAGCTGCAGGCAATCATACATGCATACATAAAGATCAGTCATACAATCACAGCCTGGGGTCTGAAGAGAGGTCCGGTCTGATGCAAGCAATACCTTGGTATCCCGGATGTTGCAATCAAATACATCTGGTCAAATATTTTCTGGTCAAATATTTTCTGGTCAAATTTCTTTGCCTAAATTTTTTTTTGCCTTCTGTATTGTGTCTTGCCACGAAATTTGTATTTATTTGGCCTGAAATGGAAGGGGGAAAAATCACGATAAGTCTCATGTTGACGGCACAATTTAACACGCGATTGTGAAAATGCCCAACCACCTTTACAACAGGTTGCAATGGAATCACTTGGGGGGAAATTTGAAAAAGTATGATAAATAAATTCAGTTGCAAACAAACAGCAACAGGGGTTTGCTGTCCTCTACTGGAATAACTTTGAACTGTTTTAGACGCTTAAAATGAACACCTAATATTACCGCGATCAGATTATAGATATGGCAGTTGCGTATAGCCTGATAACCGTTTCATTAGGTTGGTTGTCATACACCCACGTTTAATACGATTTCCATTTACGTTTAACATTGCATATGCAAAAAAATATGTATATGGAGTGTTGCAGCCTATTAAATGCACATAAATGATTAATAAATCATTGTTTAGTAGTGATTAGTTGTGTGTGTAGTTTATCGTAGCCTACAATGTTGCTTCTCCAGAAAATATGCCAGTTGCGTAGTTCACCAACAGAGAGCAGTGTTACACACTAATGTCAGCTTGTGCTTGTGTTAATTTGGTCGCTGTCTATTTGGTCCCTGTCACTCACCAAAAATTATTAACTATCTAGGCCTTAAAAAATAAAATAGTTTTAGAATAAATAAAAATATTAGAGGCAAAGGCATGCAACTGAGTCACATGATTCAACTTCTACAGAGCTCTGCATGACTAATGAGCCTCATCACTAATTATAAATCATAGCCTATCTTGTGACATTAACCGTAGGCCTATTATGTATTCCAATGACACGTGCGACCATAACACGCAGCTATAATTGTTCAGTTCCTCGCTCACTATGTGCCGTGCTGCTTCTCGTCCGGTGTGTTCATTTTCTCCTCCCTGCCTTCAGGGAGAAATTGAGAAGGAACCATGATGAGGAAGGGCATGCCTTTCATGACACATTAGCCCTGACTTCTCATACATCCTTGGAACAAACTGAACAGCCTACTAAATTAATTTGTTCTCTCTTCAGTGTGAATGTGATGAGAGAACAATGCCAGTCTGGAAACCGCGCAGCTGTCTGCAGTCCCTCACGAGGCACATTATTACAAGCTCGAGCCTGAAGTCTGGCAGCGCCTTTACCGTTCAACAGGTGCTCGACATAGTTACAGGCCGTCGTTTCTCGACAGCCTCGGGCTGACACGCCTAAACTGAGCACTTAATTGGAGTTGACTCAGACATTCAAGAATCCAAAATAACTTTTAAAATGGGGTGTGTACAAATTAAATGTGAAATACGTGGACAACGCTGTTAACAAAGTTAATGGAACATTTTATTTATCCAATATTTTCCATCTTATCCACACAAGGACCCCTGGGGTGAGTTTATGTCCATGCAGGATTGTTGCTAAATGCAGAATACACGAGATTTACATTTAGTCATTTAGCAGACGCTCTTATCCAGAGCGACTTACAGTAAGTACAGGGACATTCCCCCGAGGCAAGTAGGGTGAAGTGCCTTGCCCAAGGACACAACGTCCTAATCGAACTGGCAACCTTCTGATTACTAGCCCGATTCCCTAACCGCTCAGCCACCTAATTTAAAGGGATATATTACAGTAGATAGTTCAATGCACTAAGTAGGCATAATATACTTAATAAAATAGGTTTATTTATATATGACAATGGCAAACAACAAGTAGTAGTGAGTGGCGGCATTTGTGTTTGCATGCAGGGTCACTAAGGTCCACCCAGCCCCCTGCTGCTGTCAAGTCGATGATCATTTGAGCCACTTCCGCGCATGCTTGGCGGAAATACGTCAGTTGTGCAAGCAATTGGGATTTACTGTACCAACGAAAATGCAATACATTTCGCAATGTAGGACAAAGTGGGAAGTGGGCTTTAAATGTAACGTGAAACACGTTTAGAAAATTGGTTTTCATTAGATCAAAGCGTGACACACGATGTCGAGTCGCGCGTTATGGAGTGAAGTATTCGAGATTGGACTAAACACCGACTCAGTAGAAAGACTATTCGTTCTCTGGATGGGGTTTGCTGAATTTGATGGATGGTTTCGCGTATAAGGCTAACCACAAAGTAAGATCGTATTCATCGTGAATTTATTAGTTAAATAATTCAGCGTTCACTGCCACAAGTAGGCATGCTTAGTTTTTTCTTATTGTCCTATAGGCTACGGTATGTGGCGACGTTAAAGCGTGAGGAGTTGCTACACATGTAAATGCTGTTTCTGTAAAATGTGTAGGCGATCCGTAACATCCATAAATGCACATACAGCCGGTTTTTACTGTAAACGTCTGATCGTGAAGGCTGTAGTGCGATGACGAACACGTTGCACGACATCTATCTTTTGTCTGACAGTCGTTCTACTGCGGTGGACAACATCGCAACAAAGTTGCAAAGAAGAGAATTCACAAATTATAAATCGTAGCAAAGTAACATTGTCATCTAATGTATTGTCATTGTTATTAATCAGAAATGTTACAGTCCATGCATTGTAATTTATCTTAAATGTTAAGAAAGTGTTTGATGTAAACAACCTTCGTTCTTATGTTATCCTCTCTCACATTGGCTTAGGTTGCAAGATTGTTCAAAATATCAGATCTACGTCCCTTGAGAGACAGAAAACATGGATGGGAAAATAAAACGCAGTCGGAGGTCAAGATCTCAAAGAGACCGCGTGCGGAGAAAAGACGCTATTGATAACGTCCAAAACCGGAGTCCCTCGTCTGGATCCGACCGTGGACAAAGTCCTTTCGGGAATAAGGCCCTACGGAATGACGGAAAACATACTAATTTACATCATGACCGCCCCACACGTCCTCTTAGGAAGAAGAGACGAGGTTCGGGGTGTCACGAGGAGGATATTATTGATGGGTTTGCCATCTCCAGTTTTTTGAGTCTGGACAATCTAGAGGTGAGTCATCTTGTCTTCTGCTTGTGGTTTAAAGAATTGAGGTATCTTATGTGTATAGTTAAGCTACATGGATAGGTTGTGCCATGGTTACATGTTGACTCGAACTGTGCGATAGAGGCATTAACCAATCTAGGAACTTGATCAGGTTCTCTTGAGCTCCTGTTTACTGTATGAAGTTGAACAAAGCAAGGATTAACAGATGTTTCAGATAGTTGGATCCATGTTTCAGAATGTGATCGAGTTGAGATATACTGTCCCGTTTTCAAAGAACCTGTGTTTGCACTCTGTCACTCCCTCAAGTGGAATGACACGGTAACCCCCACACTCTGGAGATAGAGCCCTCAATCTTATCTGTGATAAACAGACACCAGGGAATGTTCTTAAGAAAGTCACAAGTTCTAAATAGCTTCATAAAGACACACCATTTTTTGTGATTCTTGAGCATCCTTAAAGTGAATTGAATAGGAACTTATACAGGGAGTCAGGTGACTGAGCGGTGAGGGAATCGGGCTAGTAATCCGAAGGTTGCCAATTCGATTCCCGGTCATGCCAACTGACGTTGTGTCCTTGGGCAAGGCACTTCACCCTACTTGCCTCGGGGGAATGTCCCTGTACTTACTGTAAGTCGCTCTGGATAAGAGCGTCTGCTAAATGACTAAATGTTAAATACAAACAATTAATAGTGTACTTGGAATACCAGGGGCGGTTGTTTCTCAGTTCCTCTTACCAGATGGTGAGCAGTACAAAGAGACATGAATGGTTAGTGACAGTGAATGATATTCTGCTGTAATGAGAAAGAGGTGATTCATAGTCTGACTGACTGGAGTCTTTATCCAGAAAATCAATACAGTCATTCAGATGGTATTTCAGAAACCTAAGCTTTCTAGACAAACTGGTGAACTGCAGATGAAGGTGGGGAAAAAAACGCGTATTTCTTGCGTTTACTTCTCAGAAGTGAAGCGGGTGGACAGACGCATGTAGAGTAGGTATGTGATTTGTTGTTTGGAAGTAGATTTAATCTGACTCCAATGGGTATTGTAAAACCTGAAATACATTAGCGGTTATCGTAACAACATGCTCAGTATGTTTCCCCAGTAGCCTTAAAGCCCAGAAGTAACAATCTGATTACGTGCTGATGTGTTGGGTTCGGTTCCTGCGGTCGACCTGTCAGGTTTGGCAAACACGAAGACAGGAATGGCTTTTTTCTGTGCTTTTGTTGCTTTTTAATATTTTATTCATGTGATCCAAAACAACATACAAATAGTGCATATAAACAGTACAGAAGAAGATGAGGAATCAGAAAGGGGATGGTTCTAATAGTGTTCCAGTGGTGTTGTGTGCATCTTTAACCCTGTTGACCCTGGCCATGTTTTCGAGCTGTTGCGGTCGGTTTGGGAAGCCCCCCCCCCCCAATAGGTTTGAAAGACAAACTATCTCTACAAGGGAAACCTTGTTAGCGCTATAATGAACATGTTTTACCTGCTTGGCCTAGCAGCTACCACAATGAACTCCTTCAGTATCCTCGTAAATGAGTCAGTAATGGGAAAAGCTTCCAAATCCAAATCTTCCTTACCCAGTAACCCTCTGTTAACTGAGACCCGATATACTCTAATGTCGTTATTTTGTTTCCAGCTGTCACCTCCTGGAGGTTTATCCTTATGTTATCCAATTCATCCCTGTGAGATGCGCACCAAGGCCTCAAATGTACAAAGATCTTCATCTATACTTCAATAACGGCAATAAATCTATCAACACCAATGTTAGGAGAGTAAAACAGAAGTACCATTCACGGATAACAGCAGAGGATGAATTAAGTTTGAATGGGAACATCGTTTTATTCCACTCTCAGCTCAGTGTAGTTCAATATGTAAGATGTGTCAAACGTTTGCATAAAATGCAAAGTGGAAATAAAAGGTCAACAACTTTTAAAAGTTTCAGAGTAGGATGTACTGTGAGACGTGCAAAGCCTATAATTTATCAAGTGCTCCGAAAACAAAGTTGTTTAGAATCAGTAGCAGCCATCGGATCATTATCTTCAGTCTCATGTTTCCCACAGGTGTTCTTATAAAGAGCTGAAACACAGCCTATCAAGTTGAATTTTAAACGTTTCAAACTTCAATAGTGGTCGTTTTCAAGAACACAGCCTGTGCAAACGGAATTTGAAATGCCTAAACTTCCTTTGACCCTTGTTTTTGTCGGTGAGAATCAAAGAGACAATGATCTGGAAAAACGGGCCAAAACAGATAGGATATGGCCTGCTGATAAGTTGTTTTCATAACAACATAAGACGGCATTGACAATGAGCTTGTCCATGTATGTCCTTGGTCAGGGATCTCGCATGAGCCCTGCTTGGAGAAAGTCTGTGTGTGGATGTGATAAGAGCTTGAATGAGACTCTTTGTCTCTTTGCACAGTGTTCAGTGCCAAAAGCCATGTTCCTTGTGTCTCTGGAGGGGGGAGAGGAGTGAAGAGAGAAAAGAGGAAGAGAGAAAGAGGAGAGAAAATATAGAGTAGGCAGCTAGAGAATCAAAGAAACGCTACAGAGGAACAGTGACTCTCATTTTGTCACACACACACCCTTTTCTCTCATGTTCAATTCTCTTCTCTTTCACAACGGCAGTTAAGAGTCAAGGAACTGTCTGTGTTTACCAGCTGCAGCGCAAGGGACCAAGTCGCAGCTACCAAGGCACGGTGCAACAATAATAACAGTATCTCAACTACGATGCCTGTAGCATCTGCCTCACCCGGTGAAACGCTTGGGAAAGATCCGGTCCCCTTTTATGATGACTGAGCTCCGGATTTCACCGGATAGAATTTCATTAATACTAAATCTGGGATTAGTCATTTGTAGAGCGAGCTGTCAGACGGTTGCTCGTGTTAGATATCCTCCGAGCTGACGTTCCGACGCCTCACCTTTTCATAAATAAACGGACAGAGTTTGATGTACTAGCTCACTCCCCCCACCCTCCTCCCCCATCCAAGGCAGCCGTAGCGTGTACACACACACACACACTGACATGTGTGATTTCAAGTTGCTGGGTAGACTCACCTTGGTAGCGTGCCGGTGTTCACTGCTGTGGTCCATCCCGTGTCAAGGTGGTGTTTTACCACCAACGCCATCAACTCTATTTCCAGACCAGCTTCCATGTACGGGCCTACATAAAGTATCGGTCTAGTGGGCCTGAATCCAGCTCCAGGCACGCATTGATTTATCTCTCTGTTCAGATCACTGTGTAGTCTTGTGTTAGTGTCCACTCTCGCCCTGGTGATGAGGAGGAGGGTGGTGGATTCTCTCAGGGCTGGTGATGATGAGGGTGGTGGATTCTCTCAGGGCTGGTGATGATGAGGGTGGTGGATTCTCTCAGGGCT